>NC_074684.1:34212862-34220362 GCF_029448725.1 Salvelinus fontinalis | reverse complement strand
CGGGGCCAGGGTGTAGTTAACGGAGCCAGGGTGTAGTTAACAGGGCCAGGGTGTAGTTAACGGGGCCAGGGTGTAGTTAACGGAGCCAGGGTGTAGTTAACGGGGTCAGAGTGTAGTTAACGGGGCCAGGGTATAGTTAACGGGGCCAGGGTGTAGTTAACGGGGTCAGGGTGTAGTTAACGGGGCCAGGGTGTAGTTAACGGGGTCAGGGTGTAGTTAACGGGGTCAGAGTGTAGTTAACGGGGCCAGGGTGTAGTTAACGGGGCCAGGGTGTAGTTAACGGGGCCAGGGTGTAGTTAACGGGGCCAGGGTGTAGTTAACGGGGCCAGGGTGTAGTTAACGGAGCCAGGGTGTAGTTAACGGGGCCAGGGTGTAGTTAACAGGTCCAGGGTGTAGTTAACGGGGCCAGGGTGTAGTTAACGGAGCCAGGGTGTAGTTAAAGGAGCCAGGGTGTAGTTAACGGGGCCAGGGTGTGGTTAACGGGGCCAGGGTGTAGTTAACGGAGCCAGGGTGTAGTTAACGGGGCCAGGTTGTGGTTAACGGGGCCAGGGTGTAGTTAACGGGACCAGGGTGTAGTTAACGGGGCCAGGGTGTAGTTAACGGGGTCAGGGTGTAGTTAACGGGGCCAGGGTGTAGTTAACGGAGCCAGGGTGTAGTTAACGGGGCCAGGGTGTAGTTAACGGGTCCAGGGTGTAGTTAACGGGACCAGGGTGTAGTTAACAGGGCCAGGGTGTAGTTAACGGGGCCAGGGTGTAGTTAACGGGACCAGGGTGTAGTTAACGGGGCCAGGGTGTAGTTAACGGGGCCAGGGTGTAGTTAACGGGGCCAGGGTGTGGTTAACGGGGCCAGGGTGTAGTTAACGGGGCCAGGGTGTAGTTAACGGAGCCAGGGTGTAGTTAACGGGGCCAGGGTGTAGTTGCATTCGCTCTGCAGGTAGTATAACTTTTCATTTCATTTTCATTACATTTCATTACATTTCATTATAGTACAACGGTTTAATTTGTCTAACCTTAGCAATTTCTTCTTAGCTAGCTACTTAGCCGTCTGTGTATAAAAGATAATTGCGTAATTATCGTATTCCGTCCTCTATCGTAGTCCACACTTATCTGCCCAGCAGCTAGCAAACGTCCACCGAATAGTAGTATAAACTTTTCATTACATTTCATTATAGTACAACGGTCTGATTTTCATTTTCACTACAGTACAACGGTTTGATTTGTTTGATCTTAGCTAGCTACATAGCCGTCTTTGCATCAAACATAATTGTGTAGTTATTGAGGTTCGCCAGCCAGCTATTTTCGCCCTAACGTAACGCAACGTAGCAAACACTGCTAGCTAGCCAGCTTGCCACCGAATAGCAGCATTGTAGAAACGAGTGCATTACAACGGAACGACTTGATCAGTGTAGTGTTGGCTGACTACACAGTTGTCTTTGCTATCTTTGATTTGTATTTGTTCGATCTTAGCTAGCTACTTAGCTGGCTCCATAGCCGTCTTTGTATCGGTGATACTTGTGTAGTTATCAAGGTTCGCTGAGGTTCGCTAGCCAGGTATTCTCGCCCTAACGTAACGTAACGTAGTCAACCCTGCTAACTAGCCAGCTAGCCACCGATTAGCAGCACGGTAGAAACGATTACATTACAACGGAACGACTTGACTTGTGTAGTGTTAGCTAGCTACATAGTTTTCTTTGCTATCTTTTTATCTAAGATAATTGTGTAGCTTTGAGTAATTATCGGTTAGCTAGCCAGCTATTTTTCGCCTGCCGCGCTGCCGTCCTCCTACCTAGCCAACACTGCTAGCTAGCCAACTTCTACCGAATAGCAGCACTGTAGAAACTTACACTACAACGGGACGACTTGATTAGCGTAGTGTTAGCTAGTTGTCTTTGCTGTCCTTGTATCCATGATAATTGTGTAGTTTAGAGAAATTTAGTGAAATTGTCGAGGTTACCTAGCCAGCTTCACTTTCAACAACGTAGCCACTGCTAGCCAGGCTACTTCACCAGCCAGCAGTACTATATCATTTTAGTCAATAAGATCTTGTATTTTATTTTTATCTTTTTGCAACGTAAGCTTAACTTTCTGAACATTCGAGACGTGTAGCCCACTTGTCATTCTAATCTCCATTGCATTAGCGTAGCCTCTTCTGTAGCCTGTCAACCATGTGTCTGTCTATCCCTGTTCTCTCCTCTCTGCACAGACCATACAAACGCTTCACACCGCGTGGCCGCGCCCACCCTAACCTGGTGGTCCCAGCCCGCACGACCCACGTGGAGTTCCAGGTCTCCGGTGGCCTCTGGAACTGCCGATCTGCGGCCAACAAGGCAGAGCTCATCTCAGCCTATGCGTCCCTCCAGTCCCTCGACTTCCTGGCACTGACGGAAACATGGCTCACCACAGATAACACTGCTACTCCTACTGCTCTCTCTTCGTCTGCCCATGTGTTCTCGCACACCCCGAGACCTTCTGGTCAGCGGGGTGGTGGCACCGGGATCCTCATCTCTCCCAAGTGGTCATTCTCTCTTTCTCCCCTTACCCATCTGTCTATCGCCTCCTTTGAATTCCATGCTGTCACAGTTACCAGCCCTTTCAAGCTTAACATCCTTATCATTTATCGCCCTCCAGGTTCCCTTGGAGAGTTCATCAATGAGCTTGATGCCTTGATAAGCTCCTTTCCTGAGGACGGCTCACCTCTCACAGTTCTGGGTGACTTTAACCTCCCCATGTCTACCTTTGACTCATTCCTCTCTGCCTCCTTCTTCCCACTCCTCTCCTCTTTTGACCTCACCCTCTCACCTTCCCCCCCTACTCACAAGGCTGGCAATACGCTTGACCTCATCTTTACTAGATGCTGTTCTTCCACTAACCTCATTGCAACTCCCCTCCAAGTCTCCGACCACTACCTTGTATCCTTTTCCCTCTCGCTCTCATCCAACACTTCCCACACTGCCCCTACTCGGATGGTATCGCGCCGTCCCAACCTCCGCTCTCTCTCCCCCGCTACTCTCTCCTCTTCCATCCTATCATCTCTTCCCTCTGCCCAAACCTTCTCCAACCTATCTCCTGATTCTGCCTCCTCAACCCTCCTCTCCTCCCTTTCTGCATCCTTTGACTCTCTATGTCCCCTATCCTCCAGGCCGGCTCGGTCCTCCCCTCCCGCTCCGTGGCTCGACGACTCATTGCGAGCTCACAGAACAGGGCTCCGGGCAGCCGAGCGGAAATGGAGGAAAACTCGCCTCCCTGCGGACCTGGCATCCTTTCACTCCCTCCTCTCTACATTTTCCTCTTCTGTCTCTGCTGCTAAAGCCACTTTCTACCACTCTAAATTCCAAGCATCTGCCTCTAACCCTAGGAAGCTCTTTGCCACCTTCTCCTCCCTCCTGAATCCTCCTCCCCCTCCCCCCCCCCTCCTCCCTCTCTGCAGACGACTTCGTCAACCATTTTGAAAAGAAGGTCGACGACATCCGATCCTCGTTTGCTAAGTCAAACGACACCGCTGGTTCTGCTCACACTGCCCAACCCTGTGCTTTGACCTCTTTCTCCCCTCTCTCTCCAGATGAAATCTCGCGTCTTGTGACGGCCGGCCGCCCAACAACCTGCCCGCTTGACCCTATCCCCTCCTCTCTCCTCCAGACCATTTCCGGAGACCTTCTACCTTACCTCACCTCGCTCATCAACTCATCCTTGACCGCTGGCTACGTCCCTTCCGTCTTCAAGAGAGCGAGAGTTGCACCCCTTCTGAAAAAACCTACACTCGATCCCTCCGATGTCAACAACTACAGACCAGTATCCCTTCTTTCTTTTCTCTCCAAAACTCTTGAACGTGCCGTCCTTGGCCAGCTCTCCTGCTATCTCTCTCAGAATGACCTTCTTGATCCAAATCAGTCAGGTTTCAAGACTAGTCACTCAACTGAGACTGCTCTTCTCTGTATCACGGAGGCGCTCCGCACTGCTAAAGCTAACTCTCTCTCCTCTGCTCTCATCCTTCTAGACCTATCGGCTGCCTTCGATACTGTGAACCATCAGATCCTCCTCTCCACCCTCTCCGAGTTGGGCATCTCCGGCGCGGCCCACGCTTGGATTGCGTCCTACCTGACAGGTCGCTCCTACCAGGTGGCGTGGCGAGAATCTGTCTCCTCACCACGCGCTCTCACCACTGGTGTCCCCCAGGGCTCTGTTCTAGGCCCTCTCCTATTCTCGCTATACACCAAGTCACTTGGCTCTGTCATAACCTCACATGGTCTCTCCTATCATTGCTATGCAGACGACACACAATTAATCTTCTCCTTTCCCCCTTCTGATGACCAGGTGGCGAATCGCATCTCTGCATGTCTGGCAGACATATCAGTGTGGATGACGGATCACCACCTCAAGCTGAACCTCGGCAAGACGGAGCTGCTCTTCCTCCCGGGGAAGGACTGTCCGTTCCATGATCTCGCCATCACGGTTGACAACTCCATTGTGTCCTCCTCCCAGAGCGCTAAGAACCTTGGCGTGATCCTGGACAACACCCTGTCGTTCTCCACCAACATCAAGGCGGTGGCCCGTTCCTGTAGGTTCATGCTCTACAACATCCGCAGAGTACGACCCTGCCTCACACAGGAAGCGGCGCAGGTCCTAATCCAGGCACTTGTCATCTCCCGTCTGGATTACTGCAACTCGCTGTTGGCTGGGCTCCCTGCCTGTGCCATTAAACCCCTACAACTCATCCAGAACGCCGCAGCCCGGCTGGTGTTCAACCTTCCCAAGTTCTCTCACGTCACCCCGCTCCTCCGCTCTCTCCACTGGCTTCCAGTTGAAGCTCGCATCCGCTACAAGACCATGGTGCTTGCCTACGGAGCTGTGAGGGGAACGGCACCTCAGTACCTTCAGGCTCTGATCAGGCCCTACACCCAAACAAGGGCACTGCGTTCATCCACCTCTGGCCTGCTCGCCTCCCTACCACTGAGGAAGTACAGTTCCCGCTCAGCCCAGTCAAAACTGTTCGCTGCTCTGGCACCCCAATGGTGGAACAAACTCCCTCACGACGCCAGGACAGCGGAGTCAATCACCACCTTCCGGAGACACCTGAAACCCCACCTCTTCAAGGAATACCTAGGATAAAGCAATCCTTCTGCCCCCCCCCCCCCCCCCCCCCCCCCTTAAAAGATCTAGATGCACTATTGTAAAGTGGCTGTTCCACTGGATGTCATAAGGTGAATGCACCAATTTGTAAGTCGCTCTGGATAAGAGCGTCTGCTAAATGACTTAAATGTAAATGTAAATGTAAAGGGAAGTAGTATAAGTTACAACTATCTGTTTAAAGCCCAAACAGTACATTACGGAGATGGCTTTAATATGCACCCATGAAAGATTTGTTTAATTTCAGCCAGTAGTTTTGAGTGGTGCTCAAGAGTCAAAATGAGTCCCAGTCCCAGTCCCAGTCCCTCTCCTCTCCTCTTCTCTCCTCTCCTCTCCTCTCCTCCTCTCCTCTGCATCCTCAGCCCTGTACGTCTCCTCTCCTCTCCATCCCCAGCCTTGTACCTCTCCTCTCCTCTCCATCCCTGTACCTCTCCTCTCCTCTCCATCCCTGTACCTCTCCTCTCCATCCCTGTACGTCTCCTCTCCTCTCCATCCCTGTACCTCTCCTCTCCTCTCCATCCCTGTATCTCTCCTCTCCTCTCCATCCCTGTACCTCTCCTCTCCTCTCCATCCCTGTACCTCTCCTCTCCATCCCCAGCCCTGTACGTCTCCTCTCCTCTCCATGCCCAGCCCTGTACCTCTCCTCTCCTCTCCATCCCTGTACGTCTCCTCTCCTCTCCATTCCCAGCCCTGTACCTCTCCTCTCCTCTCCATCCCTGTACCTCTCCTCTCCTCTCCATCCCTGTACGTCTCCTCTCCTCTCCATCCCTGTACCTCTCCTCTCCTCTCCATCCCTGTACGTCTCCTCTCCTCTCCATCCCTGTACGTCTCCTCTCCTCTCCATCCCTGTACGTCTCCTCTCCTCTCCATTCCCAGCCCTATACGTCTCCTCTCCTCTCCATCCCCAGCCTTGTACCTCTCCTCTCCTCTCCATCCCTGTACCTCTCCTCTCCTCTCCATCCCTGTACCTCTCCTCTCTTCTCCATCCCCAGCCCTGTACGTCTCCTCTCCTCTGCATCCCCAGCCCTGTACCTCTCCTCTCCATCCCTGTACCTCCTCTCAATCCCCAGTCCTATACCTCCCCTCTCCTCTGCATCCTCAGCCCTGTACATCTCCTCTTCTCTGCATCCCCAGCCCTGTACCTCTCCTCTTCTCTGCATCCCCAGCCATGTACCTCTCCTCTCCATCCCCAGTCCTATACCTCTCCTCTCCTCTGCATCCTCAGCCCTGTACGTCTCCTCTCCTCTGTACCCCCAGCCCTGTACGTCTCCTCTCCTCTGCATCCCCAGCCCTGTACCTCTCCTCTCCTCTCCATCCCCAGTGCTATACCTCTCCTCTCCATCCCCAGTCCTATACCTCTCCTCTGCATCCCCAGTCCTATACCTCTCCTCTCCATCCCCAGTCCTATACCTCTCCTCTCCATCCCCAGTCCTATACCTCTCCTCTCCATCCCCAGTCCTATACCTCTCCATCCCCAGTACTATACCTCTCCTCTCCATCCCCAGTCCTATACCTCTCCTCTCCATCCCCAGTCCTATACCCCTCCTCTCCATCCCCAGTCCTATACCTCTCCTCTCCATCCCCAGTCCTATACCTCTCCTCTCCATCCCCAGTCCTATACCCCTCCTCTCCATCCCCAGTCCTATACCTCTCCTCTCCATCCCCAGTCCTATACCCCTCCTCTCCATCCCCAGTCCTATACCTCTCCTCTGCATCCCCAGTCCTATACCTCTCCTCTCCATCCCCAGTCCTATACCCCTCCTCTCCATCCCCAGTCCTATACCTCTCCTCTCCATCCCCAGTCCTATACCTCTCCTCTCCATCCCCAGTCCTATACCTCTCCTCTGCATACCCAGTCCTATACCCCTCCTCTGCATCCCCAGTCCTATACCTCTCCTCTCCATCCCCAGTCCTATACCTCTCCTCTCCATCCCCAGCCCTGTACGTCTCCTCTCCTCTCCATCCCCAGTCCTATACCTCTCCTCTCCATCCCCAGTACTATACCTCTCCTCTCATCCCCAGTCCTATACCTCTCCTCTCCATCCCCAGTCCTATACCTCTCCTCTCCATCCCCAGTCCTATACCTCTCCTCTGCATACCCAGTACTATACCTCTCCTCTCCATCCCCAGTCCTATACCTCTCCTCTCCTCTGCACCCGAAACACAGCTGCAGCATGCTGTCTCTGTTCCACACCCAGATTCAAAAGCCAAACTGCCCTCTCCCTCTCTCTTTCAGCTTTCTCATTTCCTCTCCTCTCTGTTTCCTCCCACCTCTCGCCTCACCTTCTTTAAGCCGGGTAGAGGGAAAGCAGAGGTCATTGTTACCTCATATTACCACTGCTGTCTCTCTCCCTCTCTGTCACTTCCTATCTGATTG
>NC_074684.1:34177862-34210362 GCF_029448725.1 Salvelinus fontinalis | reverse complement strand
AATTTGGTGTTTGCCCCATTTTGTGAAATCTTGGTTGGTGAGCCCAGACCTCACAACCATAAAGGGCAATGGGCTCTATGACTGATTCAAGTATTTTTAGCCAGATCCTAATTGGTATGTTGAAATTTATGTTCCTTTTGATGGCATAGAATGCCCTTCTTGCCTTGTCTCTCAGATTGTTCACAGCTTTGTGGAAGTTACCTGTGGTGCTGATGTTTAGGCCGAGGTATNCCAGACCTCACAACCATAAAGGGCAATGGGCTCTATGACTGATTCAAGTATTTTTAGCCAGATCCTAATTGGTATGTTGAAATTTATGTTCCTTTTGATGGCATAGAATGCCCTTCTTGCCTTGTCTCTCAGATTGTTCACAGCTTTGTGGAAGTTACCTGTGGTGCTGATGTTTAGGCCGAGGTATGTATAGTTTTTTGTGTGCTCTAGGGCAACGGTGCCTAGATGGAATTTGTGGTCCTGGCGACTGGACCTTTTTTGGAACACCATTATTTTGGTCTTACTGAGATTTACTGTCAGGGCCCAGGTCTGACAGAATCTGTGCAGAAGATCTAGGTGCTGCTGTAGGCCCTCCTTGGTTGGTGACAGAAGCACCAGATCTTCAGCAAATAGTAGACATTTGACTTCGGATTCTAGTATTCTAGTCTCTCTCTGTGTCTCTCTGTCTCTCTCTACCCCCCCCCCCCCCCTCTCTACCCACCTAGTCCGACGGAGCTGTTCTCCAGCAGATAACTCAGATGATCGAACATGGCCTTCTGGTTCTGTCGACTGATACGACAGAAGTAACACAGGAACCGACAGCAGCTGGCAACCATCTTGGGAAACGCTATCTCCTGTAGGAGGAATGGAAAATATTTGTTACATTTAAATATATTACATACAATATATCACATTACATCACATAACAATATCACATACATCAAATATATTGTAGTAGACTCTGACCTTTTTTTTTTTTTTTTTGCAAATTCCATGTTAATGGTAGATTTGTCCAAGAGAATGACCAAGATGGACATCGTGTTAGTTTGAGATTGAGAGATCTCAAGTGAGAACTATGACCTAAGTGGGTACGGAGCTCGTGTCATGTTACTGAATCAATATACACTGCTCAAAAAAATAAAGGGAACACTTAAACAACACAATGTAACTCCAAGTCAATCACACTTCTGTGAAATCAAACTGTCCACTTAGGAAGCAACACTGGTTGACAATACATTTCACATGCTGTTGTGCAAATGGAATAGACAAAAGGTGGAAATTATAGGCAATTAGCAAGACACCCCCAATAAAGGAGTGATTCTGCAGGTGGTGACCACAGACCACTTCTCAGTTCCTATGCTTCCTGGCTGATGTTTTGGTCACTTTTGAATGCTGGCGGTGCTCTCACTCTAGTGGTAGCATGAGACGGAGTCTACAACCCACACAAGTGGCTCAGGTAGTGCAGCTCATCCAGGATGGTACATCAATGCGAGCTGTGGCAAGAAGGTTTGCTGTGTCTGTCAGCGTAGTGTCGGTCCTGCTGCTGGGTTGTTGCCCTCCTACGGCCTCCTCCACGTCTCCTGATGTACTGGCCTGTCTCCTGGTAGCGCCTCCATGCTCTGGACACTACGCTGACAGACACAGCAAAACTTCTTGCCACAGCTCGCATTGATGTGCCATCCTGGATGAGCTGCACTACCTGAGCCACTTGTGTGGGTTGTAGACTCCGTCTCATGCTACCACTAGAGTGAGAGCACCGCCAGCATTCAAAAGTGACCAAAACATCAGCCAGGAAGCATAGGAAATGAGAAGTGGTCTGTGGTCACCACCTGCAGAATCACTCCTTTATTGGGGGTGTCTTGCTAATTGCCTATAATTTCCACCTTTTGTCTATTCCATTTGCACAACAGCATGTGAAATTTATTGTCAATCAGTGTTGCTTCCTAAGTGGACAGTTTGATTTCACAGAAGTGTGATTGACTTGGAGTTACATTGTGTTGTTTAAGTGTTCCCTTTATTTTTTTGAGCAGTGTAGTTAAAAACAGCTAATAAAAGGATCATTGACAACAAGTCAGTCTGTCAGTAACAACTGTAAATCTGACACACACACACACACACACACACACACACACACACACACACACACACACACACACACACACACACACACACACACACACACACACACACACACACACACACACACACGTCGGCCAAACCGTGCAGGAATGTTATTGACTAATGAGATTGCCAAGCAGATATGTTTCAATCAAACCCCAGTCTTCCAGCACCCCCCAAAAAAAGGACTGGCATACTCCTCTACCCCCCACGTCACTCTACCTGACCTGTACCCCCCAACCCTCTCCTGCCCTACATCGCCCACTCCTCTACCCCCCACGTCTCTCTACCTGACCTGTACCCCCCAACCCTCTCCTGCCCTACATCTCCCACTCCTCTACCCCCCACGTCTCCCTACTCTTACCTCCTCCTCTCCCTAGCCTCCCTAGGCCTTACAACCCCTGACCCTCCAAATCCCTCTCTGGGTACTGAGTGGTTAGTTGTTGGTAGGATCCCTTATGGGTAGGATCTCTGGTAGGATCCCTCATGGGAAGAATCCCTGGTAGGATCCCTTGTTGGTAGGAACCCTGGTAGGATCCCTTGTTGGGAGGATCCCTGGTAGGATCCCTTGTTGGTACAGTAGGATCCCTGGTAGGATCCCTTGTTGGGAGGATCCCTGGTAGGATCCCTTGTTGGGAGGACCCTGGTAGGATCCCTTGTTGGGAGGATCCCTGGCAGGATCCCTTGTTGGGAGGATCCCTGGTAGGATCCCTTGTTGGGAGGATCCCTGGTAGGATCCCTTGTTGGTACAGTAGGATCCCTGGTAGGATCCCTTGTTGGGAGGAACCCTGGTAGGATCCCTTGTTGGGAGGATCCCTGGCAGGATCCCTTGTTGGGAGGATCCCTGGTAGGATCCCTTGTTGGGAGGATCCCGGGTAGGATCCCTTGTTGGTACAGTAGGATCCCTGGTAGGATCCCTTGTTGGGAGGATCCCTGGCAGGATCCCTTGTTGGGAGGATCCCTGGTAGGATCCCTTGTTGGTACAGTAGGATCCCTGGCAGGATCCCTTGTTGGGAGGATCCCTGATAGGATCCCTTGTTGGGAGGAACTCTGGTAGGATCCCTTGTTGGGAGGAACCCTGGTAGGATCCCTTGTTGGGAGAATCCCTGGGAGGATCCCTTGTTGGGAGGATCCCTGGTAGGATCCCTTGTTGGGAGGATCCCTGGTAGGATCCCTTGTTGGGAGGATCCCTGGTAGGATCCCTTGTTGGGAGGATCCCTGGTAGGATCCCTTGTTGGTACAGTAGGATCCCTGGCAGGATCCCTTGTTGGGAGGATCCCTGATAGGATCCCTTGTTGGGAGGATCCCTGATAGGATCCCTTGTTGGGAGGAACTCTGGTAGGATCCCTTGTTGGGAGGAACCCTGGTAGGATCCCTTGTTGGTAGGATCCCAGGTAGGATCCCTTGTTGGGAGGATCCCTGGTAGGATCCCTTTTTGGGAGGATCCCTGGTAGGATCCCTTGTTGGGAGGATCCCTGGTAGGATCCCTTGTTGGGAGGATCCCTGGTAGGATCCCTTGTTGGGAGGATCCTTGTAACAGATGAACTTTCCTGTTACCTGCTTTACATTACAGATAGTCCTTACAGCACAGCGCCTGTATGGCTGTTTACAGCAGTGCTACTTGGATCTACTTGGATCCTACCCAAACAAATAGCAGTCTAACTACACAACCTAAATAAATAAATATATATATTTTCCAAAACAGGGGTCTTTAAGAGTTTAAAACCGAGGAAGAACGGTGTGCCGAAACATCATTGGTAACTTATGAAATAGTCACCGCAAGGAGAGAAGAGTGTGAAACTTCTATCTTTATTCTTGAAAAAGTCCAGTACCTGTGACTTGTCTCCTCCCAGCACGTTAACCATCACCTCCATGACAGTCTCATGCATCCCCAGAACCCTCATCAGGTTGGGGTGCTGGTAGAACACCTTGTTGTTCATGATGTCACTGTAAACACAGAGGGGTCAAAGGTTAGAGATCTAAAGGTCATTGTATGTGGAGCCAAACATACTGTAGTTCATTATCTCAGCTAACAGCTGTTTGATGAAATGTATTTAACCTTTATTTAACCCGGAAAAGACCCTTGAGGTTAGAAAGCTTTTTGGCGACCCTGGAATTAAAGAAGATTGAACAACAACCGTGTTTGTGAATGGATAACATACAGTAATATCAAAGACAGTGCAGTATGAAGACAGGCAGAAACTGCTTCTCCAATAGAAATCCCAGATCACACTTGTAAGGCGATGTCATGGAGACGTTGGCTAGCTAACCTCATGTGTAGAAACACGTCATTGGGTCTAACGGTCGCCGAACTGCACATGTGCAGAGCCGTGAAAATCAGAGGCACTCCTTCGACATTTAAAGTTGTTTTTGACTCAAATGAAAACGTCTGTCAGCAGCGCGAGGTCGGAGTAATAACACCTTCAACTACTTCAGACATCGGCTCAAATCAACCTTGTGTCTTTACATGTCTAGATAATGAACAACTAACGAAGAATGTTTCACTTGTCAAACCCCAAACCACGGCCTCGTCTGATTGGTCTGTTTCACAAGAGTTCCCAGAAGCCTCTGGGCTTAGAAACTCTGCTAATATCACACCCACGCAAGCAAGCGCACACACAGGAGTAATCTCTCACCCCAGTCCGTCGATCATGAGTTTCTCCTCTTCTTTCCCCATCCGTACAGACAGCAGTGATCTGATCTGTCCCAGAGAGGCCAGGAGGTTGACACAGTCCTGTACTGACGCAGCAGAGATGGTGTAACCTGGTACAAGTAATGGACCAAAAGTTAGATTTTCAATCTGTATGACTATGCCCATATTTAATTGCAATTGAAGGAATGACACAATACTAAAATCACAACCCAGAGAGCTAAGACTGGACAATTCGCTCCACACATCAGACTGGGTCTGGGAGTCACTCAAGGACAGTACATACTCTTCCTCATGGCCCTGAGCAGCGCTCCGATGCCGTCGTACTGACGTCTCAGCAGGCTGAACATCACACGAACCAGCTCTGGGTCCTGGATGCTGCACTCCTGAGCCCAGCTAGCCATGGTCTGGCTGATCAACTCCTTCAGGTTGGCTGAGGGGGAGATACCAGAGTTTTACACATACAGATATTATAGATAGATACACTGCATTTCTGAGCCCAGCTAGAGAGGAGAGAGAGGGAGAGATTCCAGTGTGTTGGTATATTAGCAGGGACGTAGCTACAAATGAGGACACCGAGGATCTCTGTACTTGTTTCAAAAAGCAGTTTCTTTTTAGTGGTGTGTGAATTCGGTCGGGGTCTCATCTTACTGTTGAGAGTTGAGAGTACGAGAACACACCAGGTGCAGCAGCAGGGTTCCTCTTGTTTTACGTCACTTACTGACGACAGTCACTCAATTAGCACAAGTCAGCACATTTTTGTTTGATAAGTTAGCTGGCTAGGCTAACCAGGCTATCTTTAACTCTACCTATATGTACATATTACCTCAATTACCTCGACTACCCGGTGCCCCAGCACATTGACTCTGTACCGGTACCACCTGTATATAGCCTCACTATTGTTATTTTACTGCTGCTGTTTAATTATTTGTTACTTTTACTTTTTACTTTTAATTTTTTATTTATAATTGTTACACTTTTTTCTTAAAACTTCTTAAACCATTGTTGGTTAAGGGGCTTGTAAGTAAGCATTTAACTGTAAGGTCTACCTACACCTGTTGTATTCGGCGCATGTGACAAATAACATTTGATGTGATTTCTCTAAACTTGTAGTAATCATGGCCTACAGGGGTCCCCCATCGATTGTGTTAGTCACTCTCACTCAGATATCCTGTTAACACGGCACAAGTCATGTCAACGTGTAGAACTGCAGGAAATTAGTTGTAAAGCTGCACATTTTTCTCTCCAACCCAAGGCCAAATGTGTAGAATTGATTGAAGTGAGTTACGGCCCTGTATATTAGTAATATCTTGACTTATTAAAACACAGCACATATATCCAGTTTACTCCTGAGCCCAGCTGGTGATGGTCTGGAAGTTCTTTAAGCTTGGCTAGATACACACATACACACCCACGCACGCACACACATACATAAACACACACACGCACGAACACACACACACGCATGCACACACGCACACATGCATACACACATACAAACATATACACTCTATAACACACACACTCTGCTGCTCTTTTCTCTATTCCACTTTCCTTTATTCTCCTCCCCCTACCTCTCCTCCCCCTACCTCTCCACTCCCCACCTCCCCTACCTCCCCCTACCTCTCCTCCCCCTACCTCTCCACTCCCCACCTCCCCCTACCTCCCCCTACCTCTCCTCCCCCTACCTCTCCACTCCCCACCTCCCCCTACCTCTCCTCTCCTCACCTCCCCCTACCTCTCCTCTCCCCACCTCCCCCTACCTCTCCTCTCCCCACCTTCCCCTACCTCTCCTCTCCCCACCTCCCCTACCTCTCCTCCCCCTACCTCTCCACTCCCCACCTCCCCCTACCTCCCCCTACCTCTCCTCCCCCTACCTCTCCACTCCCCACCTCCCCCTACCTCTCCTCCCCCTACCTCTCCACTCCCCACCTCCCCCTACCTCTCCTCTCCCCACCTCCCCCACCTCTCCTCTCCCCACCTCCCCCTACCTCTTCTCTCCCTACCTCTCCTCTCCCCACCTCCCCCTACCTCTCCTCTCCTCACCTCCCCCTACCTCTCCTCCCCCTACCTCTCCACTCCCCACCTCCCCCTACCTCTCCTCTCCTCACCTCCCCCTACCTCTCCTCTCCCCACCTCTCCTCTCCCCACCTCCCCCTACCTCTCCTCTCCCCACCTCCCCCTACCTCTCCTCTCCCTACCTCTCCTCTCCCCACCTCCCCCTACCTCTCCTCTCCCCACCTCCCCCTACCTCTCCTCTCCCTACCTCTCCCCACCTCCCCCTACCTCTCCTCTCCTCACCTCCCCCTACCTCTCCTCCCCCTACCTCTCCACTCCCCACCTCCCCCTACCTCTCCTCTCCTCACCTCCCCCTACCTCTCCTCTCCCCACCTCTCCTCTCCCCACCTCCCCCTACCTCTCCTCTCCCCACCTCCCCCTACCTCTCCTCTCCCTACCTCTCCACTCCCCACCTCCCCCTACCTCTGCACTCCCCACCTCCCCCTACCTCTCTTCTCCTACTCCTCTCCCCACCTCTCCTCTCCCCACCTCCCCCTACCTCTCCTCTCCCTAACTCTCCTCTCCCCATCTCTCCTCTCCCCACGTTCCCCTACCTCTCCTCTCCCTACCTCTCCTCTCCCCATCTCTCCTCTCCCCACCCCCTACCTCTCCTCTCCCCATCTCTCCTCTCCCCACATCCCCCTACCTCTCATCTCCCCACTTCTCCCATCTCCTCACCCCTCTCCTCTCCCCACCTCTCCTCTCTCCACCTCTCCTCTTCCCCACCTCCTCTCCCCACCTCTTCAATCCCAAAACCCCTCTCCCCACCTCTCCCCTCCCCACCTCTCCAATCCCCTATCCTACCTTCCTCTCTCTTAATATAGACTTCCTAAACACCCTGAAATCCTCATGTGAAACTTTCCCTTTCCCTCTTTTTCTCATTAACTCTATAAAACTTCCCCTATTCGTTTTCTAATTAAGTCAATGATGCTGGACTAGACGACAATGTTAAGTACCTCCCCATTAGAAGTCTCCCTCAACAGTTATTGGACGTTATATTACATATGAGGAACAACATCTAACCTGATTGTCCTTCAAACCTCTGATACTTATAAAGTGGGTACTGGGGAGAAAAACGGAACTATCTCATCCAAGTAAACCACCAGTAGGTGCAGCTAGGTACCATTTACATTTATGTGAAAATAAAAGTATACATATCAATATATATATTCTGTCACATACACCGGATAGGTCCAGTGAAATGTGTTGTTTTAGAGGGTCTGACATAGTAAATGAAAGCTGGTTGACAGCCAGAACCCTACCCCGGGAGTCACAGAGCTCAGACACACACACACACACACACACACACACACACACACACACACACACACACACACACACACACACACACACACACACACACACACACACACACACACACACACACACACTAACACACACACACACACTAACACACACACACACACTAACACACACACACACACACTAACACACACACACACACACACACACACACACACACACACACACACACACACTAACACACACACACACACACTAACACACACACACACACTAACACACACACACACACACACACACACACACACACACACACACACACACACACACACACACACACACACTAACACACACACACACACACACACACACACACACACACACACACACACACACACACACACACACACACACACACACACACACACACAGAGAGAGGGTACAATCTGTCTCCACCTGGTTCAGAAGTGAGGCTGTCCAAAAACACGTTGCTGCCTAACTTCTAACGAGGGTTTTGCGTTCAGCTGAATAACAGAGAGAGGAAGTTTCCTCCGGTGTAAACCTCTGGAGTGGTGCTGTGGAGTTGTGTTAGTGAGCTGCAGACAACAGACTGGGGTTTTGTTGTAGACCTTTGTAGTGTTGTGGAGGAACCATACAAGTTACAGATGTCTCTTAAACTGCATTGTTGATTAAGGGCTTGTAAGAAAGCATTTCACTTTAAGGTCTACACCTGTTGTATTCTTAAAACCGACAGGGATCTGATCACTGCCCGCGCCTGCTCGCCCGTCCAGCATCACTACTCTGGACGGCTCTGATTTAGAATACGTGGACAACTACAAATACCTGGGTGTCTGGTTAGACTGTAAACTCTCCTTCCAGACTCACATCAAACATCTTCAATCCAAAGTTAAATCTAGAATTGGCTTCCTATTCCGCAACAAAGCATCCTTCACTCATGCTGCCAAACATACCCTTGTAAAACTAACCATCCTACCAATCCTCGACTTCGGTGATGTCATTTACAAAATAGCCTCCAATACCCTACTCAACAAATTGGATGCAGTCTATCACAGTGCCATCCGTTTTGTCACCAAAGCCCCATACACTACCCACCATTGCGACCTGCACGCTCTCGTTTGCTGGCCCTCGCTTCATACTCGTCGCCAAACCCACTGACTCCAGGTCATCTACAAGTCTCTGCTAGGTAAAGCCACGCCTTATCTCAGCTCACTGGTCACCATAGCAGCACCCTCTCGTAGCACGCGCTCCATCAGGTATATCTCACTGGTCACCCACAAAGCCAATTCCTCCTTTGGTCGTCTTTCCTTCCAGTTCTCTGCTGCCAATGACTGGAACGAACTGCAAAAATCTCTGAAGCTGGAGACTCATATCTCCCTCATATCTCCCTGTAACTCTGTGTTGTTGTATGTGTCGAATTGCTATGCTTTATCTTGGCCAGGTCGCAGTTGCAAATGAGAACTTGTTCTCAACTAGCCTACCTGGTTAAATAAAGGTGAAATAAATAAATAAATAAAAATCCTGACTATATGTAGGTAACTCTTCAGTATTGCAGTGTGAACCTTTAGTGCCCACCATTAGAATTGAACTCTGTCCTGCCAGACGATCAGGTAAGTGAAAAGGGTGTTTTAATGTCTGTCTGTCTGCTGAACATATATCACGTAAATGAATGTGAATGTATCATCTTCAGACAGAGAGATAGAAAGAGATGTTCCTTCTTTTCCTACCCTTTAATGAACACTTCTGAAGGGCAATGACACGTGGGGAACATGCCTATTCCTAGACAGTCTCTTCCTGGGGGCAGCCTGAATCGACTAAACTGAAAACGGCATTAACGTAAACCCTGGTAGTAGCTTACTGGGAGCAGCTTGTTCCTGCTCTGTAGGTTCCTCCTCTAGTTTCTTGGGCGGCCCCTTGATCTTATAGAGCATGGCTAGCAGACGACCCTTTATAGACGTGTCTTCCTCCTCCTCCTCCTCCTCCACTGGGATGCCTGCAGGGACCGAGACGGGCAGAAATATGAAGGGCAGGACTGGGAGGATAATCTTTTAATTCTGGTGTCTCCATCACATAGTGACATACAGGTTAGATGTTGTACTCTTAGGTAGACTTAAGAGTTTATAATTACATTTAACATATATAATCAATATTGAACTGTGAACCTATTCATCAATACAGATCCCACCGGGCACTGACATTAATTCAACATGCATTCGACATTGGTTCCACGTCATGTAATTGAAATGAAGTGGAAACAACATTGAGTTGAACCAGTGTGCGTCCAGTGGAGTCATCATGTCATGTAGGAAACATTGTACATTTGGGACGAACTTTTGATTTAATAACTGAAATGATGTATTGATTTAACATCAATGGAAGATCTGTGAGTTACTGTACGGCCCTGCATCTCTAGTTAGGATTTTGTCTTTTAAACTGTCAGTGTGTGTCTCGTACCACAGTGCAGTCTCAGCTCATCGTGGAAGCTGTAGAGGTCTTCCTGAATCTCTTCAGGACAGGGACAGTCCTCCCCAGCAGCAAAGTTTAACAGGATGTTGATCTATATGGAGGGAGGGAGGTGTGTTAGTGATAGAGAGAAAAAGGAGAGAGAGAGAGAGAGAGAGAGAGAGAAAGACATATATATTCCCTACAGCATAGCATCATTACTGTGAGTCGGACTGGCCCGGAGAGTCTCTATGACATCACATCTGTTTGATCCATGAAGAGGAGAATGGTATGGATGGTTTTCCCACCTCTAGCTTGGGGACATCATTTACGGAGCATACTACAAGGGGATATATTCCCATCCTACGGTGTGGAAAGCCATTTACCAGGAGGCACTCTACGGTAATATGGCCATTAGACCAAACGCCTGCTACACAGACGGACAGCTAGCTATACGAGGAGAGGCACATGCTAACTATAAAAGACATTCACTGAAAATTCAATTGAGTCCCGTCCTGCTGGATGAGGAGAAATGTTTTGATTTGATTTTTGGCACTACTACTTCTTAATAAAATAAGGTGAGAAATAAAGAGGTCTTTGTGATGAGTGATGTGATTAGTAATGTGATTAGTGATGTAATTAGTGATGTGAGTAGTGATATGATTAGTGATGTGATTAGTGATGTGATTAGTGATATGATTAGTGACGTGATGTGAGTAGTGATGTGATTAGTGATGTGATTAGTGATGTGATGTGAGTAGTGATGTGAGTAGTGATGTGATGTGAGTAGTGATGTGATTAGTGATGTGATTAGTGATGTGAGTAGTGATGTGAGTAGTGATGTGATGTGAGTAGTGATGTGAGTAGTGATGTGAGTAGTGATGTGATTAGTGATGTGAGTAGTGATGTGATGTGAGTAGTGATGTGATTAGTGATGTGATTAGTGATGTGATGTGAGTAGTGATGTGAGTAGTGATGTGATGTAAGTAGTGATGTGATTAGTGATGTGATTAGTGATGTGAGTAGTGATGTGATTAGTGATGTGATTAGTGATGTGAGTAGTGATGTGATTAGTGATGTGATTAGTAATGTGATTAGTGATGTAATTAGTGATGTGAGTAGTGATATGATTAGTGATGTGATTAGTGATATGATCAGTGACGTGATGTGAGTAGTGATGTGAGTAGTGATGTGATTAGTGATGTGATTAGTGATGTGATGTGAGTAGTGATGTGAGTAGTGATGTGATGTGAGTAGTGATGTGAGTAGTGATGTGATTAGTGATGTGAGTAGTGATGTGATGTGAGTAGTGATGTGAGTAGTGATGTGATGTGAGTAGTGATGTGAGTAGTGATGTGATTAGTGATGTGAGTAGTGATGTGAGTAGTGAGTAGTGATTAGTGATTAGTGATGTGAGTAGTGATGTGATTAGTGATGTGAGTAGTGACGTGAGTAGTGATGTGAGTAGTGATGTGATTAGTGATGTGATTAGTGATGTGAGTAGTGATGCGATTAGTGATGTGAGTAGTGATGTGATTAGTGATGTGATTAGTGATGTGATTTGAGTAGTGATGTGATGTGAGTAGTGATGTAATTAGTGATGTGAGTAGTGATGTGAGTAGTGATGTGATTAGTGATGTGATTAGTGATGTGAGTAGTGATGTGATTAGTGATGTGATTAGTGATGTGATTAGTGATGTGAGTAGTGATGTGATTAGTGATGTGAGTAGTGATGTAATTAGTGATGTGATTAGTGATGTGATTAGTGATGTGATTAGTGATGTGAGGAGTTATGTGAGTAGTGATGTGATTAGTGATGTGAGTAGTGATGTGAGTAGTGATGTGATTAGTGATGTGAGTAGTGATGTGATTAGTGATGCGAGTAGTGATGTAATTAGTGTAGTGTAGTGTGCGTGTGGGTGTGTGTGTGTGTGTGTGTGTGTGTGTGTGTGTGTGTGTGTGTGTGTGTGTGTGTGTGTGTGTGTGTGTGTGTGTGTGTGTGTGTGTGTGTATGCAGTGTGTGTATGTGTGTGTGTGGTGTGTGGTGTGTGGTGTTCTCTCTCTCTCTCTCTCTCTCTATGCTGAGTTATGTTCCTCTACTCAGCTCTCAGGCACAGCGAGGACAGAGAGACAGTTACATAATAGATCATAAACACTGGTTCTAAGTATCTGTGAGTCTGACTACCTCTGTGCATCTCCCGTTGTTCTACACAAGTAAAAGTATAAAAGGGATACTTTGAAAGTGCGGTGCTTCTTACATTTGAAAGCCATTTGAACATGTTCCACCTTCTAGCTAAAGCAACCCTCAGATGTGCTAGTGCATTCCATTTGCAACTTCTAATTGCCGGCACCTTTAACTGCTGAGCAGTATTCACAAGTTAGTCAAAACCACTGACACAGGGACAGTTAGATATTTCTGCAATGGTTAAGAATAGGATTAGGGTAAAGGTAATCTGATCCTGGATCTGATGTGCCGTCAGAGCATTTACAGTAAGACTCAACACCCAAGCTGAAGGAACCTAAAATCAGAATAGCTGCCACCAGGGACAACTATCAGAGGCTGGGTTGGGGTTAGGGTTAACTATCAGAGGCTGGGTTAGGGTTAACTATCAGAGGCTGGGTTGGGGTTAGGGTTAACTATCAGAGGCTGGGTTGGGTTTAACTATCAGAGGCTGGGTTGGGGTTAACTATCAGAGGCTGGGTTGGGGTTAACTATCAGAGGCTGGGTTGGGTTAGGGTTAACTGACAGAGGCTGGGTTAGGGTTAACTATCAGAAGCTGGGTTGGGTTGGGGTTAACTATCAGAGGCTGGGTTGGGTTAGGGTTAACTATCAGAGGCTGGGTTAGGGTTAACTATCAGAGGCTGGGTTGGGTTGGGGTTAACTATCAGAGGCTGGGTTGGGGTTAACTATCAGAGGCTGGGTTGGGTTAGGGTTAACTATCAGAGGCTGGGTTGAGGTTAACTATCAGAGGCTGGGTTGGGTTGGGGTTAACTATCAGAGGCTGGGTTGGGGTTAACTATCAGAGGCTGGGTTGGGTTAGGGTTAACTGACAGAGGCTGGGTTAGGGTTAACTATCAGAGGCTGGGTTGGGTTGGGGTTAACTATCAGAGGCTGGGTTTGGGTTAACTATCAGAGGCTGGGTTGGGTTAGGGTTAACTGACAGAGGCTGGGTTAGGGTTAACTATCAGAGGCTGGGTTGGGTTGGGGTTAACTATCAGAGGCTGGGTTGGGTTAGGGTTAACTATCAGAGGCTGGGTTAGGGTTAACTATCAGAGGCTGGGTTGGGTTGGGGTTAACTATCAGAGGCTGGGTTGGGGTTAACTATCAGAGGCTGGGTTGGGTTAGGGTTAACTGACAGAGGCTGGGTTAGGGTTAACTATCAGAGGCTGGGTTGGGTTGGGGTTAACTATCAGAGGCTGGGTTGGGTTAGGGTTAACTGACAGAGGCTCGTTATTGATGTGCTTGAACTTTTAATTGTAGCTCTTTCATTACAGACATGCTTTAAAAGAAGGTTTTACTTCCGGTTACTTTATTTTATGGCAGCCTTAGGCTTTTTTCACATTTTTATCAAGATTGTTGGATGTAAGTAATTCTGATTCTGATGATACTAGATAATTCTGATTCTGATACTAGATAATTCTGATTCTGATACTAGATAATTCTGATTCTAATACTAGATAATTCTGATTCTAATACTAGATAATTCTGATTCTGATACGAGATAATTCTGATTCTGATACTAGATAATTCTGATTCTGATACTAGATAATTCTGATTCTGATACTAGATAATTCTGATTCTGATACTAGTCTGCCAAACATGGAGAATGACGGAAAACCAAAACAGAACAACTGCTTCTTCTTCTTAACACAACTGTTGTTAAATGTCGCTAAGTTTTCTGCAACACAACGACTAAAACAGTACCTGCTCCTGAGGAGGGGATCTGAACTCCTTGGTCTTCTTGGCAGTGACGGCAGCAGACATGTTGAGGGCCAACATCAGTTGGTTATACCGGAACTTCTGGTTGTACTGCAGCTTGGACACAAAGCTGTCTGAGAAGGACACGATGGCCTCGATACGCTGCTTCAACTCACAGTCACAGAAGTAGTGGAGCAGCTCACACATCTAGTAGAGAGTTAGATCATGTTGGATCATGGACGGTACAGTGCAGTACAGTACACCACAGGGTTGGGCTCTATTCTGAATTGAGTTGTGAATTGCTCTTTAATTCCAACAAAGAGAGATGACGTTAGTACTACCTAGTAGGGAGGGGTATTTCAGTCAGTATTTACAGTCCATCTATAGTTAGTACATACCTACCTTTGTTACATGTCATGTACCAATTATGTTTAGTGTTAACAAGTTGTTTAATCTGATCGGAACTTGTGTGTGTGTGTGTGTGTCTCTCCTATAATAATCGTTTTGCTGGTAATGATTTTGCTGGTATATTTAATTTGATTGAGTAGCCAGCCAATTTATTAGTTGGCATCAGTCAACAGTCCATTTAGCTGGGACTGAACACCTGGTGCTTCAACAACTGCCAGTGTGTGAGACACTGAGGGTGTGTGTGTTTGTGTTTGTGTGTGTGTGTGTGTGTGTGTGTCTGTGTGTGTGTGTCTGTGTGTGTGTGTGTGTGTGTGTGTGTGTGTGTGTGTGTGTGTGTGTGTGTGTGTGTGTGTGTGTGTGTGTGTGTGTGTGTGTGTGTGTGTGTGTGTGTGTGTGTGTGTGTGTGTGTGTGTGTGTGTGTGTGTGTGTGTGTGTGTATGCGGGGGGTGGGCTCTCTCTGCTACCTGTCGTTTGACAGACTCAGGCAGTGTCTTCTCCAGCAGTCCCTTCACAGACATTTTGACCTCCTTGGTCTCCTCCTCACCAGCCTCCACAGCCTTCACCTCGTTGCTGCTCACTTCCTCCTTCTCTCCTCCTCCTGCTGCTGCCTCCACCTCCTCCACCTTGGCCTCCTCATCTTCTGGCTCCCCGAACACGTTGGGATCGATGAGGAGCAGGATCAGCCTCACCTAGTACATGAAAAAAACAAAAAACATGCCACATATTTCATGCAAATACAGGTAACTGTCAAAATAATGGAAACACTTGAGTAAATGAGGGATACAAAGTGTATTGAAAGTAGGTGCTTCCACACAGGTGTGGGTCCTGAGTTAATTAAGGAATTAACATCCCATCATGCTTAGGGTCAAGTATAAAATGCTGGGCAGGCCATTATTTTGGCTGCCATAGATATGCCCCCATAGGATGACAATGCCCCTATCAACAGGGCACGAGTGGCCAATGACGAGTTTGATGAGCATGAAAACGATGTAAAGCCAATATGCCATGGCCGTCTCAGTCACCAGATCTCAACTCAATTAAACACTTCTGGGAGATTCTGGAGCGGCGCCTGAGACAGTGTTTTCAAACACAATCAACAAAACACCAAATGATGGAATTTCTTGTGGAAGAATTGTGTCGCATCCAATAGAGTTCCAGACACTTGTAGAATCTATTGAAGCTGGCTGGTGGTGGCCCAACACCCTATTAAGACCCTTTATGTTGGTGTTTCCTTTATTTTGGTAGTTACCTGTATATGCCATTTAGCAGACACTATATTTATCCAAAGCCATTTACAGTACATGCAGTACATACATTTTTTGTACATGTCACCCCAGCAGGAATTAAACCCACAACCCTGGGTTGTGTTCATTAGAGCACACTGAAGCAGAACTGTTCCAGTCCGGTTGCTTTCGTTTCGTTCCTAATGAATAGAACCCTGGCTTTGCTAGCGCCACGCTCACACATCATACCAACTGATCTTCACAGACAGGACTAAACCTCACCTCCTCGCTGGTGAGTACCCCCATGATCAGCAGGGTCCCAATCAGCTTGAGGATGGGGACAAACTGGTACTCCACACTGCCCCCTACTGGGTCTCTGATGTGACTGCCTCCTCCCTGCACCGCCTCAGTCAGCATACTGATGGCCTTCTCCTTCAGGATGCCCAGGGGGATCTGGGGGCTGGAAGAATCATTATAATAATAATGTGTTTTATAGTGCATTTGTCATAGCCAAGGCGTTATAAGTATAAGATAATAAAAAGTACTATAAACATTTAAAGTTAAAGTAGTAAAAAACTCGATCTGTAGCAGAGTTGGGTTCAAAGATTTGACATTTTTAACCGACTATTTGAAATCTTCAACCGACTATTTGAAATCTTTAACTGACTTTGAGCGTTTGTTCTGGCCTGTCTAAAGTGCCAGATGGGCGGGGTTTACACTTTTGTGACTATTCTATTGGGCCATTAAACCAGGCAAGCTCAATCAAGGCCAGATGAAGCATTTGAAATGATTTGAAATAGCATCTCAACCGAAGTCTAAAAGCTTTGACAGCTTGATAAAACAGTGAAAGTAGTAAAACCCTGACCTGTAGAGGTGCTGCTGTTTCTTGGTGGTGATGAAGGAGAGAGGGGAGAAGTTGAGGCGTGGTTTCAGAGAGGTGCTGAGGTCTACCCCGGGTAGAGAGTGTCTCTTGGACTCGTCAGGGAACAGCTTGATGGAGCGCGTCTCATCAATCACGGGGATGATAAACTCGTTGTTCATCATCAGACGTGCCTCCTTCGCTGTCTCCAGGTGGATGCTGGTGGTAGGTACATAGATCAATCAATCAATATATAAACCAATCAATAAATCAATCAATCAATATATCAACCAACCAATCAATAAATCAATCAATATATCAACCAACCAACCAATCAATAAATCAATCAATCAATCAATATATCAATATATCAACCAATCAATATATTAATATATCAACCAATCAATATATCGACCAACCAAAACATCAATCAATATATCAACCAATCAATAAATCAATCAATATATCAACCAACCAACCAACCAACCAATCAATCAATCAATATATCAACCAATCAATCAATCAATCAATCAATATATCAACCAATAAATAAATCAATATATCAACCAACCAAAACATCAATCAATAAATCAATAAATCAATATATCAACCAATCAATAAATTAATATATCAGCCAACCAAAACATCAATCAATATATCAACCAATCACTATATCAACCAACCAACCAACCAATCAATCAATCAATATATCAACCAACCAATCAATCATTATATCAATATATCAACCAATCAATAAATCAATATATCAACCAACCAAAACATAAATCAATATATCAACCAATCAATAAATCAATCAATATATCAACCAACCAACCAATCAATCAATATATCAACCAATCAATCAATCAATATATCAACCAATCAATCAATATATCAACCAACCAATCAATCAATCCATCAATCAATCAATCAATCAATCAATTAAACAGTCAGTCATTCAACCAATCAACCAATCAATTATCAGCATAATAATAGATTTCAATAAGATTCTTATTTTCCAAGTGCGTAAACACCCTGTTCATTATAAAGACCACTCATCCACCAACCAATGAACTCATCACCCACCTCATAAGAACATTATAGAAGCCCTCTCTCAGCATGCCGGAAAGGTATTGGTTGTCGATGGTGTAAAGCAGCTGCGATTGGTCGAGGTGGGAGCAGAGGGCGTGTGCCACGCGGGTGTTGCCCAATGCGCAGAGGGCACAGTAGAGCATCAGGGTGTGGTAGTGGAACTTCCTCAGACTCTCTACCTCCGATAGCTCCAGGATGTCCAGACACCTGAGGGGAGTGGAAGGAGAGGGATGGAGAAGGGAGAGAGAGAGAGAGAGAGAGAGAGAGAGAGAGAGAGAGAGAGAGAGAGAGAGAGAGAGAGAGAGAGAGAGAGAGAGAGAGAGACAGACAGAGAGAGAGACAGAGAGAGAGAGAGAGAGAGAGAGAGAGAGAGAGAGAGACAGCGAGAGAGACAGAGAGAGAGATAGAGAGAGACAGAGAGAGAGACAGAGAGAGACAGAGAGAGAGACAGAGAGAGAGACAGAGAGAGAGAGATAGAGAGAGACAGAGAGAGAGAGAGAGAAAGAGAAAGGATAGCAAAGACACAGTGTTGCTAAGCAATACATGGGTTTAAGATGTTTTATTTTTTGTAAACTCCACCTAGCCCAGCAGATGCATAAATGAGCAAGATATTATTACTCCATCTAATCCTTTCAAATCCATGAGAAGTGTGAAACTAAAACATTGATCAGAGGTGGTCGGTCTACTGAAACATTGATTATTATTATTATTATTATTATTATTATTACTGATAATGTATGGTGCCTACTGAACCACTGATGAGGTAGCAGGTCTACTATAGGGCCTAGGAGAAGAGGCTGGGTATTGATTTCAGATAGAGTGAGTGCGTCAGCCACCTGTTTTCCTCAGGTATATGAACAGCCATCATCTGCAGTGGCTCCAGACACTGCACCACCCAGCCGTGTCTCTCTGAGACCCGGGCGGTCTCCACGGTGAGGAAGGTGTTGGGCATACGGCTCCACAGCACCGCTACGATGGTCTGAACGTCCAGACGCGGTGGACACTGGGGCACAGGGTTACGCTGCTCACTCTTAAAGATGGCTGACGACAGGGGCATGGCGTCCTGGGGAGAGAGAGAGAGAGAGAGAGAGAGAGAGAGATGGATGGAGAAAAGAGGGAGGGAGGGAGAGAGAGAAAATAGGGAGGGAGGGAGGGAGAGAGAAAGAGAGAGAGAAAAGGGAGGGAGGAAGGGAGGAAGGAAGAGGGAGAGAGAGAGAGAGAGAGAGGGAGGAAAAAAGGGAGGGAGGGGATAGAGAAATCATGTTAAAGGCCGGAAATTCAATTCAAACACATTCCTGGCCTGTATTTGGCCATTTAGCCGGCTGACACAGCCGTTCTGTATCCTCAGCCAGGGAGCTTGCTTGTCAAGAACAGATCGGCCTCTTTTGAGTTGTCAAACGTACGTGTTGATCCCTCGACTGTCACCTTAAACCGGGCTGGGAAGAGGAATCCATATCGGATGTTGACCGCCCTGCATTTGTTGCGTACCTCATCATACTCTTTCCGTTGGTTCCTCACCTCCAAGGTAAGATCTGGGTAGAAAGACACCCTGGCTCCGTTGTAGTTAAGGGGGAACTTTTGACTAGCCAGCTTGAGGATGAGATCCCTGGTGTGGGGATAGTGCAGCCTTACAATGAATGGCCTTGGTGGCCCGCCCTTGGCCGGCTTCGTTGCCTGTGATCTGTGTGCGCGGTCGATCAGGGTGGCCGTTTTGAAGTGTTCACTCCCCAGCAATGCCGGTATCAGCTCCGAGACAAATCCAGTGGATTTCCCTTCCTCAGTGTCCTCCTGTATCCCACATATTCGGATGTTCTGGTGTCTTGAATGCGACTCGAGCATTTCCAGTCGGGCCTTCAGGGTTTTGTCATTTTTGAACGTTGCGCACTGTCTCTCTATGTCCTGTAGTCTGGCCTCGTGATCGACTGTCGTCTGCTCAACCTCGTGCACCCTTCCCTTAGTTGCCTTCACAGTTTCGGCCAAAGTCCCAAGACTCTTTGAGATATCAGCCAACCTTGTGTCCACCTTCTTGCTTAGTGAGTTTAAGGCAGCCAGTATGTCACTTTGAGTAGGATCTGTGGGGATCTCTTGGAAGCTAGCCCCTTCAGCTAGCTCCTCGTGGGTCGGCAACGTTGAAATTGGTTCGTTGTCTATCTCATTCCAATTACCTTGTTTAGCGCCCCCTTTTTTGGTGCCTTTTCCCTTTGTCATATTTGTTTGAAGTTATAGGTTGTGAGGTTAAGATAAATACTCATTTGTTTCAAAATTGAGCGGAGCTCTTGCAAAGCACGTCTACTCCATAGCACGCTCTCTAGCGCCCCCGGCTGTAAATTATTTTATAGACCAATAAGAAAGATCGTTCAAAACCTCTCTGTCAAAAACAGTTCATTTTAGGTTTCCCCCTCCCCACTCAGACAACTCCTAGACAGTCCTAGCTAAATTCTTGCTTGAGAAATTGCTCTTCGCTAAGAAGCTATTTTTGTTTCTTTTTGGCAATTTTAATTGAACACAATCACAGTAAGGTTCTTAATTGTTACCGAGAAATGATTTGATATTGAGATAAAAACAGCTGCATTGGACCTTTACCTGTAATAGGAAAGATTTACATCAGTTAATTACCCATCGTATAGTAGCAGACTGGTTATAGTAGTAGACTGGTTATAGTAGTAGACTGGTTATAGTAGTAGACTGGTTATAGTAGTAGACTGGTTATAGTAGTAGACTGGTTATAGTAGTAGACTGGTTATAGTAGTAGACTGGATATAGTAGTAGACTGGTTATAGTAGTAGACTGGTTATAGTAGTAGACTGGTTATAGTAGCAGACTGGTTATAGTAGTAGACTGGTTATAGTAGTAGACTGGTTATAGTAGCAGACTGGTTATAGTTGTAGACTGGTTATAGTTGTAGACTGGTTATAGTTGTAGACTGGTTATATTAGTAGACTGGCTATAGTAGTAGACTGGTTATAGTAGCAGACTGGTTATAGTAGCAGACTGGCTATAGTAGTAGACTGGTTATAGTAGCAGACTGGTTTTGGTTGTAGACTGGTTATAGTTGTAGACTGGTTATAGTAGCAGACTGGTTATAGTAGTAGACTGGATATAGTAGTAGACTGGTTATAGTAGTAGACTGGTTATAGTAGTAGACTGGGGGACACCAACCTTGATCTTGACAAACTCAAACTGGAAGAGGTTGGTGCTGGTGGGACGCACAAACACAGCAGGGAACAGCTTGCTGTTGGACTCCAACTAGACACACAAGAATATACACACAATCATTACCCGAAGAACAGTAACAGCTTATAGACACAGAACAATACACACAACAGCATTACAATAACTCAACCACCTAGACATTCAAAACATAAGGAAAGCAAGTCAACAACCTGCTTAGAGTCAATCACACATCCTCAACTCTAAAGGCACGGTTACGAAAATTGAGGGGCACTTGATACACTTGATACGATCCAATGTCCATGCTAACAATCTCCTCAACATCCATAACACATCACCAACAATACTTCAGGGATTGACGCTTGTGGAATTTTCACCTTTGAGTTCTAGAACCCTCTAAATACTCAAGGTGGAACGCTCAGCATTCTAAGTATGACTTAATCTATATGGTAATTCTGTCTCTGTAGGCCTCTCAAATGGAACCATGTAGTAACTACACAGCCGTCACAACTCATCTGCCTCTTGTGGTCTGAATTGGAGAGAAAACAGGCGCAGCTCTCGCTTTTGGAGTCGAGTTAAAGATCACTGACGTTTGGGTCATCTTGGTCTGCATTCAGACAGCCGATGGATTTAGTAGTCTTTTAAACTGCCCCTCTGATGCCTATCACACAATCACACAGTGTATCAAAGCAAGGCATCAGACAGAGAGACTAAATCCCAAATGGCACCCTATTCACTTTATAGTGCACTACTTTTGACTAGTAGTGTACTATATAGGAAATAGGGTGCCATTATGGATGCAGAAGTGACTTGGACATGGGGCCAGACAATGTATCACACAGTGTATCAATGCCAGGCAGCCATCAGACAACAGACAGAGAGAGAGAGAGGGGAAGAGAGACAGAGAGAGAGAGAGCGAGAGAGAGAGAGAGAGAGAGAGAGAGAGAGAGAGCGAGAGACAGAGAGAGACAGAGAGAGAGAGAGAGAGAGAGAGAGAGAGAGAGAGAGAGAGAGAGAGAGAGAGAGAGAGAGAGAGAGAGAGAGAGAGAGAGAGAGAGAGAAAGACAGAGTGACAGAAAGACAGAGAGACAGAGAGACAGAGAGACAGAGAGACAGAGAGACAGAGAGACAGAGAGACAGAGAGAGAGAGAGAGGGAGAGACAGAAAAGAGACTTCTGACGTAGTACTGTAAATGGTGAATGCAGTAGGCCTACCTACTGTACTGTAATGTATATGGTGAATGCAGTAGGTCAAACATCTGTACTGTAATATTAATGGTGAATGCAGTAGGCCTACCTATAGTACTGTAATCTATATGGTGAATGCAGTAGACCTACCTATAGTACTGTAATCTATATGGTGAATGCAGTAGGCCTACCTATAGTACTGTAATATATATGGTGAATGCAGTAGGCCTACCTATAGTACTGTAATCTATATGGTGAATGCAGTAGGCCTACCTATAGTACTGTAATCTATATGGTGAATGCAGTAGGCCTACCTATAGTACTGTAATATATATGGTGAATGCAGTAGGCCTACCTATAGTACTGTAATATATATGGTGAATGCAGTAGGCCTACCTATAGTACTGTAATCTATATGGTGAATGCAGTAGGTCTACCTACTGTACTGTAATCTATATGGTGAAAGCAGTAGGTCTACCTACTGTACTATAATATATATGGTGAATGCAGTAGGTCTACCTACTGTACTGTAATCTATATGGTGAATGCAGTAGGTCTACCTACTGTACTGTACTGTATTGGATGCAGTAGACTAGGCCTACCTCTGTACTGTAATATATATGGTGAAAGCAGTAGGTCTACCTATAGTACTGTAATATATATGGTGAATGCAGTAGGCCTACCTATAGTACTGTAATCTATATGGTGAATGCAGTAGGTCTACCTACTGTACTGTAATCTATATGGTGAAAGCAGTAGGTCTACCTACTGTACTGTAATCTATATGGTGAATGCAGTAGGTCTACCTACTGTACTGTAATCTATATGGTGAATGCAGTAGGTCTACCTACTGTACTGTACTGTATTGGATGCAGTAAACTAGGCCTACCTCTGTACTGTAATATATATGGTGAAAGCAGTAGGTCTACCTATAGTACTGTAATATATATGGTGAATGCAGTAGGTCTACCTACTGTACTGTAATCTATATGGTGAAAGCAGTAGGTCTACCTACTGTACTATAATATATATGGTGAATGCAGTAGGTCTACCTACTGTACTGTAATCTATATGGTGAATGCAGTAGGTCTACCTACTGTACTGTACTGTATTGGATGCAGTAGACTAGGCCTACCTCTGTACTGTAATATATATGGTGAAAGCAGTAGGTCTACCTATAGTACTGTAATCTATATGGTGAATGCAGTAGGCCTACCTACAGTACTGTAATCAATATGGTGAATGCAGTAGGTCTACCTACTGTACTGTAATATATATGGTGAATGCAGTAGGCCTACCTACAGTACTGTAATCAATATGGTGAATGCAGTAGGTCTACCTACTGTACTGTAATATATATGGTGAATGCAGTAGGTCTACCTACAGTACTGTAATCAATATGGTGAATGCAGTAGGTCTACCTACTGTACTGTACTGTATTGGATGCAGTAGACTAGGCCTACCTCTGTACTGTAATATATATGGTGAATGCAGTAGGTCTACCTACAGTACTGTAATATATATTGTGAATGCAGTAGGTCTACCTACTGTACTGTAATATATATGGTGAATGCAGTAGGTCTACCTACTGTACTGTAATCTACAGTATATATTGAATGTATTAGGTTAACCTCGTAGGTTGTGGCCAGCTCCTTGCCATTGGCTGTGAAGGAGAGAAAGCCTGTTGCTAGGTCAACGAAACAGCCAATCTCCAGGTCGATGTTAGACCGGGATGAGGAGTGGGAGGAGCCGACAACATCTCCAGCACACACCATGTAGCAGTTACTCCTCCGAACACTGGAATGGACAGACAGGGTGGGAGAGAGTTAAAACAGGGAGGGATGGAGTGAATGAGTGATCGAGTGAGTGAGTTAGTGAGTGTGTGAATGAATGAATGAATGACGTCGTCACTTCAGTTAAATGTCAGCAAAAAGCTAGAACTTGCCTCTCGTGGACTCGTCCCCTCTCGTCTCCCAGGGTTACGGTAACCGTGCGTGTCTTGTTGAGGCTGAAGTGTTTGCTATGGTAATGGTAGTCAGGGGTTACCCAGCCAACCCACACTGACGCAGGGTCCTGGCCAGCAAACACTCTCACTGAGTGATAGTATGTGGTGATGCTGCTATAATCCTCTTCCTTTGGGGGCTGACTGCAAAAGGAAAATCACCAGGTGAGATCAGCGTTAACTTATCATGTTCCGCGTCACACTAAATGAATGTATAAAATATTATAATATTGATTGACTGATGTTTATTGTCTTCCAATAGTAAAAATGGAATATCTAAAGCCTTGGTTGAAAGCAATATGTGTGTGTTTCTACCTCAGTGTTTCTACATTGTTTCTACCTGAGTTTGTGAGACTCGTCAGGATTGACATGAGGAGCGTGGAGCTCTACAGGCATGCTCAGTCTGCAGTACAGCATGTCACTGTTGCTCTGCTGGGTCCCAAATGTCTTGTGGGTCACCTTCAGACACGGAGGGTTGTCCACTGTCCCATCTATCCTTGTCACCTGGGGCCAGTACAATCAGATGGAAAGGAGAATGATTAGCACTCAGACCCAGGAATAGAACCATTTCCTTTAAGATCTCAGGCTTTAGTGGATATTGCTCAACATTAGGCCCCTGGGTAACCAGGCCCCTTAATACTGAAACGGTACCTCGATGTGGTTGTGGTCCTTGGGGATGTTGACGAAGGTAGGCAGGCGTTTGCTGAACCACATGGTGACCTCACGGTTCATGTTGACAGCGAAGGGTTCGAAGCCCTCCTGCAGGCCACACATGGTGTAGTACTTAAAGGTGCTGGCGTCCTTCCCCAGGTTCATACGGCCAATCTCAGCCTGGGCCAGACAACACACTGGGATGAAGCCTGGAGAGGGGAGAGGTCAGAGGTTAGAAGTTATAAGGTCATTCTGGGACTTGGCAAAACAACACACTGGGATGAAGCCTGGAGAGGGGAGAGGTCAGAGGTTAGAAGTTATAAGGTCATTCTGGGACTTGGCATAACAACACACTGGGATGAAGTCTGGATATGGTAGAGGTCAGAGGTAAAAGTTTACCGTATGAGTCTGGAAAGAAACTAGTCTTAAACCACAACCCAAAAGCAATGAACTCCAATCCACCAGTGGGTGCAAAAACACCCATTATTTGCAAAGCACTCAGTTACACTGCACTCCCCTAGAACTTTGGAGAAAAAGCTTAATTTGGAACACAACAATCGATATGATTTCCACTGAGTGATTGTGCTTGTCTTCCAACAACAACAGGTTCATTTTTGGAGGCTAATTGAAATGACTGATTTCCCCCAATGCTTTGCTGCTTTATGTTTAGCTGTATGTGTTTAAAGCTCTGCGTCTCCAATCTCTAAGAGATGCAAAACCTGAAGAGATCATTTCTGGTGAAGAACATCTTGAACACATAAAACACATCTGAATAAATAGCAATATGCATTACATGATGCAAAGCAAATGTACTGTATGTATAAACCAGTACATAGAGTTAGCTAAGGAAGGATGAACCTCCTCCCGATCTTTCTAGAGAGAAAAGGAGACACTGTAGCAGACACTCTTATCCAGGGTGACTGACATACACCACCGTTCAACTGTTTGGGGTCACTTAGAAATGTCCTTGTTTTTGAAAGAAAAGCACATTTTTTGTACATTAAAATAACATAAAATTGATCAGAAATACAGTGTAGACATTGTTAATGTTGTAAATTACTATTGTAGCTGGAAACAGCTGATTTTGTTTTATGGAATATCTACATAGGCGTACAGAGGCCCATTATCACTCCTGTGTTCCAATGGCACGTTGTGTTAGCTAATCCAAGTTGATCATTTTAAAAGGCTAATTGATCATTAGAAAACCCTTCGTAAATTATGTTAGCACAGCTGAAAACTATTGTTCTGATCAAAGAAGCAATAAAAAATGGCCTTCTTTTGACTAGTTAAGTGTCTGGAGCATCAGCATTTGTGGGTTTGTTTACAGGCTCAAAATGGACAGAAACAAAGAACTTTCTTCTGGAACTCGTCAGTCTATTATTGTTCTGAGAAATGAAGGCTATTTCATCTGAGAAATGAAGGCTATTTCTGAGAACAAGAATAGACTGAAGAGTTCCAGAAGAAAGTGCTTTTCTGCGAGAAATTGCCAAGAAACTGAAGATCTTTTCTTTCAAAAACAGGGACATTTCTAAGTGACTCCAAACAGTTGAACGGTCGTGTACATTATCATATCAGTACCCCGTGGGAATCTAACCCGCAACCCTGGGTGTGGCAAGCACCATGCGCTACCAACTGAGCCACACAGGACACCATAGGGTACCCACTACAGACTACAGTCTTCCAACAAGAGACTGAAAAAGGATAAAGATAAACTCACCATCCTCTGTCTCGAAGTCGACGAAGCAGAGCTCGGATCCCTTGTTAGTGATGATAAGTTCTCCGTTGAGGGTGAAGACCATAGACTTGTCCTCCATGTTGATCATGCAGCCCACCACGTCTCCTTTGTTCCATGACTGGCCGAAGAAACGTGCGCCCATGTGCATCCGACGACCCTGGGGGAACAAACAACACGTATTACGAACCCTAATGTAATAACCACCCCGGAAATGTAAAGTTGATCAAGCGTACAACCAAGTGTACAGTCCTTTGCCTAGGTACATGGCGTGTCATTTCTTTCTGATTTAGCCAACTTGTTGTTGGCTTGTTTGGCAACAACATATCATTGCTGAATGCAGAATGAGTAGGCTAGACCTCTACGTACATGATAATACACTTCAAACCGTATCAAAAGAGAGTCAAGATAAGAGTAAAAAAATATTTTTTTAAAAAAACATGATTTAAAGATAAAAAAAGTGTTGTTTGTTTACCTTGTATCCATCGAAGACGTAGGCCTGGTCGTCCATGCCCAGGTCAAAGTCTGACCTACAGCCTGGTCTAGCCCAGCCAACCCTCATGTCCCCTCCGGTCAGGGCCTCAAACTCAAAGTACCACTTCCCTGTCTTCACCGCATACGTCTGCTCTACGCGGAAGAACCGTATGGTCTCAATGCTCTGCCTCTCCACGATATGACAGGCTGGGGACACAGAGGAGATATTCAACCCATCCCAAAACCATGACAACTCTAGGGTATCTTTGGGCCTAGCTAGAGAGATATCTTAGTACTCTGAAAGATTGACTGAATCCGTCTCGAAGGACCATATCTATTGCAGTCCATCTAGCCTCCACACTAACTATTCAGGTGGGCAGTGGCAAGATGTTATCTGATAGTATGGGTGAGGGTAAGGGAGGTAAGGGAGACATGTACCTGTTTGCTTGCTAATAAATGAGTTGAAGGATACTGGAAAAGTGTCTATAATGATAGCTCCGACAATGTAACATCAGTGTAAAATGACAATGTGATCGCTACTACAGCACTGTACAGTTCAGTACTACAGTTATTTGACCATTAAATTGCTAATGTCCTCACCCTCTTGGTCTGGGGGGTCGATGTCATAGCCGTATCCCACCAGGGTCCTGATGGCCTCCCTCAGACTGTCTCTGTTGGACTTCTTGGTTCTCTCGTCAAGCAGAGCGTAAGGCACCAGGCGAGGGTTACGCCTGCTCTTCACATCCTACAGAGATAAATAACGCCATGCATCAGACCTCTCTGCTTCACTAGACTGGTTTTGTCTTGTTAAATAATCGTGTGTTCGATGACGTATAAATGCATGAGATTTATGCAGTCAAAGCTCATCCGTTCATCTGATGCCTAATCACACTCCAACATGTCTGGTAGATTAAAGAATTGGACAAAGACATTGGTTTATAATGTTATTTATAAACTGGCTGGTTGGAGCCCTGAATGCTAATTGTCTGACAGCCGTGGTGTATCAGACCATATACCACGGGTATGACAAAACACTTATTTTTACAGCTCTAATTACGTTGGTAACCAGTTTATAATAACAATAAGACACCTCAGGGATTTGTGGTATATGGTCAATATACCATAGCTAAGGGCTGTATCCAGGCACTCTGCGTTATGTCGTGCCTAAGAACAGCCCTGGTAGTTTGGCCATATACCACACCCACTCGGGCCTTATTGCTTAATTGTATTGATTGTGCACTTAAGATTTGACAGATAAAGGGAGAGAGGGAGCACGTTACCTGCTGGATGCCGTACGTCCATCCTTGTTTGACCCTGTCCTTGGCCCACACGTTGTGAGCGTTCTCCGCCAGTTTATCGACCAGAACCTCCTGACCAGCCGTCAGTTTCACCTCAGAGAGCTGCAGTGGCGTTGGCTTGTACCCGTTAGACATCACATAGCTGAAAATATCAAAACATATACCTGTTAGACATCACACAGATGAAAATATCAAGTTGTAAAGCTGTAGAGCTGTAGAACTGTAGAGCTGTAGAGGTGTAGAACTGTAGAGCTGTAGAGGTGTAGAACTGTAGAACTGTAGAGCTATAGAGCTGTAGAGGTGTAGAACTGTAGAGGTGTAGAGCTGTAGAACTGTAGAGCTGTAGAGGTGTAGAACTGTAGAGCTGTAGAGGTGTAGAACTGTAGAACTGTAGAGCTGTAGAGGTGTAGAACTGTAGAACTGTAGAGGTGTAGAACTGTAGAGCTGTAGAGGTGTAGAACTGTAGAACTGTAGAACTGTAGAGGTGTAGAGCTGTAGAACTGTAGAGCTGTAGAGGTGTAGAACTGTAGAGCTGTAGAGGTGTAGAACTGTAGAACTGTAGAGCTATAGAGCTGTAGAGGTGTAGAACTGTAGAGGTGTAGAGCTGTAGAACTGTAGAGCTGTAGAGGTGTAGAACTGTAGAACTGTAGAGCTATAGAGCTGTAGAGGTGTAGAACTGTAGAGCTGTAGAGCTGTATAACTGTAGAACTGTAGAGCTATAGAGCTGTAGAACTGTAGAGCTGTAGAGGTGTAGAACTGTAGAACTGTAGAGGTGTAGAACTGTAGAACTGTAGAGCTGTAGAACTGTAGAGCTGTAGAGGTGTAGAACTGTAGAACTGTAGAGCTATAGAGCTGTAGAGGTGTAGAACTGTAGAGCTGTAGAGCTGTATAACTGTAGAGGTGTAGAGGTGTAAAACTGTAGAGCTATAGAGCTGTAGAGGTGTAGAACTGTAGAGCTGTAGAGGTGTAGAACTATAGAGCTGTAGAACTGTAGAACTGTAGAACTGTAGAGGTGTAGAACTGTAGAGATGTAGAGCTGTAGAGCTGTAGAGGTGTAGAACTGTAGAGCTGTAGAGGTGTAGAACTATAGAGCTGTAGAGCTGTAGAGGTGTAGAGGTGTAGAACTATAGAGCTGTAGAGCTGTAGAGGTGTAGAGGTGTAGAACTATAGAGCTGTAGAGGTGTAGAACTATAGAGCTGTAGAACTGTAGAACTGTAGAACTGTAGAGGTGTAGAACTGTAGAGATGTAGAACTGTAGAGGTATAGAACTGTAGAGCTGTAGAACTGTAGAGGTGTAGAACTATAGAGCTGTAGAACTGTAGAACTATAGTTGAAGTGTCTCAAACCACAAGACAGACTCCCTCTGATTTCCTAATGAATTCATAATTATTTCTCTCACATTGCTTTAATGTCCGGTTATCTCAATAATAATAAGTCACAGTCTCTGAGTAGATTTCTCCCCTGCAGGTTTTTTTTGAATCAACCTCCTACTGTTACAATTGACAGGTCCACTAGTAGAAACAACATGACTTACTCTTTGGGCAGTTTGACTTTCTTCAGATCTTCCTCAGCGTTAATGTTAGTCTGTGTCACATGACATCCCAGTGCCAACAGGGTCCTGACACACAGAGAGAAAGAGACAGCAATACACGAGTTAAAATCTCACCGTTATGCTTTGTTACCTGCAAGTAAGCATTTCATTGGACAGTGTGTAACATGTGTATCCTGTACATACGACTAATAAAACTTGAAACTTCTATTATATTTTTTCCATCATGTTTTTTAAATGTAGCCATTTTTTGGGGACCCTTAGCAGACAGACACTCTGGCCACGTGTATTAATCAATACACAGCAGAGCACCTGCACTCACCTGACACTCTTCTATTCCACTTATACACAATGAAACTGTTTCATGAGATCAGCACTGACATTGATTGTAATGTCTTTGATGTGATGCAATAAAAACAACTATTTGCACAAAAAAAGCATCAGTAACATTACTATTCAGAAGCCTCCCCTAAAGTAAAGTCAATTAAATTGACAAAATTATATAGTCTAATTTGCCTACTACTATACAATCATTCAAAATAGGCCACTACTGTATAACAGAAAGAGTGATCATTAGCTGTCTTCACTTTGTCATTATGGGATATTGTGTTGATGAGGAAAATCTATTTAAACTATTTTAGAGTAAGGCTGTGACGTAACAAAATGTGTAAAAAGTCAAGGGGTCTGAATACTACAGTACGAAGGCACTGTATATACAAATCATTGGTTTGTTAGTATCAGCAGAGTAGGCTACCATGCAATTGTTGTCTGTAGGCTATTAAATAAGATTTGGCTAATGTCTCCAGTCTTATAAAGGTGTAATAGAATTGCCATATTTTTTCCTGTCCGAAGACAGACAGAAACGTATCTGATATAGTCTATAGCCGACAGGTCTACGCCACTATATGTTCAGCGATGTCTTTTTTTTGTTGATGGTGAAAAGTGATTGCTTTTTAAAATTATTAACCTAAATTATGATGATCCAGAATAATAAGCCTTCTTATGTAAGTCTGAAAAATGCGAGGACGCACGTAATGCTTCATTATAAAGGTGTATTTTATATGGTGAAAATTAGCTTCCCCCCAAAAAAACTTTAAACTCACTAACTCCTACGTTACTATTGCTTATGTGTGAGTGCTGCAGCTGCAGCTTTCAGTTAGGAAAGAATTCCCCAAATACTGATTCACATGAACTGCATGTGGGCTGTATGAGGCCAATATTAAAGTAGCTAGTTGCATTTGATGAGATAGATCTCCCGAGTGAGTATTGATTTAAAAAGCCCTTGAGAAGCTCTCAGCTCAGAGCCCCAGTATTTCACCTAATCAGTGAGTCGCCATCTTCCCCATGTGTAACAGTTTAACTTTAGTCCGTCCCCTCGCCCTCGACCATTTCACATCCGTTACACATGCACAGAGTCGAGACACAGGCACTCCTTCTAAAGACACTTCCTGGTACGAAGAGCCTCAATTAAATAGCCTATCTGTCAATTACTTAGCCAAGTATGAAACATCCTCTTATATCAAACATGGCTATCAATCACCGCGTGTGGAAGAGGTAGATCATTTTATTGGAGATACTGAGATGTCAGTTTGGTTGTGATTGGTGGCTGCTCTTTTCAGTGTAATTGGATGGAATGAGTCATGTGATACAGTATGTATACGTGTTTAGGATCTTAGCCTAGCTACTCACTTGAGAGTTTCACTAGACATCTGCAGGTTATAGTTACTCTCTGTTTCAGGCAGCTTGGTGAAATCCACCAGGCAAGGGTGCTGCCTCTTGTTGTCGTCTCGAACCTGAGGGAGAGAGGAGAGGCAATTTAGCAGGGTCCACGTCTGGATGCACAAACCGATTTGCAACTGTTAACAGACCGGTTGACAAAGACTTAAATTATTCACTGCGTAGCTAGTCTATCAAACAGTAGTCTGTTGTGACAGATAAAACATTAGCTCTGGGTGCTGAGATTAATGTGTAACAAATGGAAACTTAAATGATCCAATCACGATACACCATCAAATGTGTTACTGACAATGTAGACTACAATAGTTCAACACGGGAGAATGAAGTTCCAAACAAACCCGTTAACTGAATCAGCATTTTTCAAAGAAAACTTCAACACATTTGCACTGTGTATTTCGCTAGGTTACCTCAGGCCAGTCTAATTGTAATTACCTCAGGCCAGTCTAATTGTAATTACCTCAGGCCAGTCTAATTGTAATTACCTCAGGCCAGTCTAATTGTAATTACCTCGGGCCAGTCTAATTGTAATTACCTCGGGCCAGTCTAATTGTAATTACCTCAGGCCAGTCTAATTGTAATTACCTCGGGCCAGTCTAATTGTAATTACCTCAGGCCAGTCTAATTGTAATTACCTCAGGCCAGTCTAATTGTAATTACC
>NC_074684.1:34160362-34172862 GCF_029448725.1 Salvelinus fontinalis | reverse complement strand
TGTCCCCGCACCACCATAGTCACTCCCCTCTTCTTTCTACCCCTTCTAATGCCCACCCTAACACTACCTTCCCCTAAATAAACAGCTAGCACCAGGACAAGGGGCAGCACCGGGACAAGGGGTAGCACCGGGACAAGGGGCAGCACCAGAACAAGGGGCAGCACCAGGATAAGGACCATCACTGGAATAAGGGGCAGCACCGGGACAAGGGGCAGCACCGGGACAAGGGGCAGCACCGGGACAAGGGGCAGCACCGGGACAAGGGGCAGCACCGGGACAAGGGGCAGATCCCGGCTGAAGGACTCTGGCAGGTCCTGTTTAGACGGCTCTGGCAGGTCCATGCAGACTGACGGCTCTCTACGCTCATGGCAGGCTGACGGCTCTCTACGCTCATGGCAGGCTGACGGCTCTCTACGCTCATGGCAGGCTGACGGCTCTCGACGCTCATGGCAGGCTGACGGCTCTCGACGCTCATGGCAGGCTGACGGCTCTCGACGCTCATGGCAGGCTGACGGCTCTCGACGCTCATGGCTCTCTGACGGCTCTGGCTGCTCATGGCTCTCTGACGGCTCTGGCTGCTCATGGCTCTCTGACGGCTCTGGCTGCTCATGGCTCTCTGGCGGCTCTGGCAGATCCTGTCTGGTTGGCGGCTCTGGCAGATCCTGTCTGGTTGGCGGCTCTGGCAGATCCTGTCTGGTTGGCGGCTCTGGCAGATCCTGTCTGGTTGGCGGCTCTGGCAGATCCTGTCTGGCGGGCGGCTCTAGCGGCTCCTGTCTGGCTGACGGCTCTAGCGGCTCCTGTCTGGCGGACGGCTCTGTAGGCTCATGGCAGACGGGCGGCTTTGCAGGCTCATGGCAGACGGGCGGCTTTGCAGGCTCCTGGCAGACGGATGGCTCAGACGGCGCTGGGGAGACGGATGGCTCAGATGGCGCTGGGGAGACGGATGGCTCAGATGGCGCTGGGGAGACGGATGGCTCAGATGGCGCTGGGGAGACGGATGGCTCAGATGGCGCTGGGGAGACGGATGGCTCAGATGGCGCTGGGGAGACGGATGGCTCTGGCCGGATACGGCGCACTGTAGACCTGGTGCGTGGTGCCGGAACTGGAGGCACCGGGCTAATGATAAGCACCTTCCTACTAGTGCGTGGAGCAGGGACAGGGCACACTGAACTCTCAAAACGTACTCTATACCTGGTGCGTGGTACCGGCACTGGTGGCACCTGGCTGAGGGCACGCACCTCAGGACTAGTACGGGGAGAAGTGACAGTGTGTACAGGACTCTGGAGACGCACTGGTAGCTTAGTGCGTGGGGCCGGAACTGGAGGCACCGGACTGGATACACGCACTATAGGGAGAGTGCGTGGAGGAGGAACAGGGCTCTGGAAATGCACTGGTAGCCTAGTGCGTAATGTAGGCACTGTAGGTACTAGGCTGGGGCGGGAAGGTGGCGCCGGAAATACCGGACCGTGCAGGCGTACTGGCTCTCTTGAGCATTGAGCCTGCCCAACCTTACCTGGTTGAATGCTCCCGGTCGCCCTGCCAGTGCGGCGAGGTGGAATAGCCCGCACTGGGCTATGCAGGCGAACCGGGGAAACCATGCGTAAGGCAGGTGCCATGTATGCCGGCCCGAGGAGACGCACTGGAGACCAGACGCGTTGAGCCGGCCTCATGACACCTGGCTCAATGCCCAATCTAGCCCTACCAGTGCGGGGAGGTGGAATAACCCGCACCGGGCTATGCACACGTACAGGAGACACCGTGCGCTCTACTGCGTAACACGGTGTCTGCCCGTACTCCCGCTCTCCACGGTTAGCCTGGGAAGTGGGCGCAGGTCTCCTACCTGCCCTTAGCCCACTACCCTTTAGCCCCCCCCCAAGAAATTTTTGGGAGTTACTCACGGGCTTTTCGGGCTTCCGTGCAAGACGAGTCCCCTCATAATTCCGGTTACGAGCTTGATTCTCCGGCTTCCATCCACGTCTCCTAGCTGCCTCCTCATACCAGCGCTCCTGGGCTGTGACTGCCTCACTCTTCTCACGAGAGCAGCGATATTCCCCAGTTTGCGCCCAGGGTCCTCTACCAGACAGGATCTCCTCCCAAGTCCAAAAGTCCTTGTTGCTCCGTCGATTTTTCCCATACCGCTTGGTCTCTGTATTTTGGTGGGTGATTCTGTAAGAGCTGTCGCTTTCCTCATCCTCGGAAGAGGTGAGGAGAGAAGGATCTTCAGACCAATATGCGGAGTCAGGGAAATATGCCATCTTTATTTATTAATAACGAAAACTGATGGCAATACGAAACAAAACAAACACTTTCAAAATTTACAAAATAACAAAACGATGTAGACAGACCTGAACAAACGAACTTACATATACACGAAGCACGCTGACACAGGAACAGACTACATAAACCGAAACGAAACGAACAACCGAAACAATCCCGTATGGTGTAAGACATAACACAGACACAGGAGACAATCACCCACAAACACACAGTGATAATGCCCTACCTAAATATGACTCTTGATTAGAGGAAAATGCAAACCACCTGCCTCTAATCAAGAGCCATACCAGGCAAACCGAAACCAACATAGAAACAGATAACATAGACTGCCCACCCAAAACACATGCCCTGACCATAAACACATAAAAACTAACATAAATAGGTCAGGACTGTTACAGGGATATTGGTAATGTTGCACTTCCTAAGGCTTCCACTAGATGTCAACAGTCTTTAGAACCTTGTCTGATGCTTGTACTGTGAAGTAGGGCCGAATAAGAGGGGATTGAGTAAGGTCTACCATGACCTGAACATGCGCTGACCATGCGCGTCAAGGGGGGGTACTGTCACGACTTCTGCCGAAGTCGGTTCCTCTCCTTGTTCGTGCAGTGTTCGGCGGTCGACGTCACCGGTCTTCTAGCCATCGCCAATCCATTTTTTTTTCTCCATTTGTTTTGTCTTGCTTTCCCACACACCTGGTTTTCATTCCCTCATTACGTGTTGTGTATTTAACCCTCTGTACCCCCCATGTGTTTGTGTGGTATTGTTTGTTGTAAGTGCTTGTGCACATGTTGACTGGTGCGTGTCGGGTTTTGTATCCAAGTTGATATTTTCTTTATGCCGTTGGTTTTGGAATTAAACTGCTCCAGCTATTACCTAGTTCTGCTCTCCTGCGTCTGACTTCCCTGCCACCAGTTACGCACCCCTTACATGGCTAAAAATACTTGAATCAGTTGTAGAACCCATTGCCCAAGAAAGGGAGAGAGATAGCAAAAGACGGATGATTACCATAACAAGGCTAATACAGTATAATCCATTTCATAGCAAAATGGAAACAGATGAGGTGACAATGGTCTGTATATCGCTGCCCTAGAGACCATGCTGAGGTATTGCACCTACCGTAGATTGGCATATAAGCCAAAACAGAGGTGAGATCAAACTTAAGGCATAGTACCTACCTTGCCATAGGACCAGCCCAGTTCAATCTTGTTCATGCCCCACAGTTCATGGATGTTCTCTGCAAGTCTGTCTCGCACATTGTCCAGGTGAGGAGGCAGAACAATCTGGAAGGAGAGAGAGAGAGAGAGAGAGAGAGAGAGAGAGAGAGAGAGAGAGAGAGAGAGAAAGAGAGAAAGAGAGAAAGAGAGAGAGAGATCAATTGGCTGACAGGCAGACTGACTGGCTGACGGACTGTTTACAGGTGTCCAGGTGTATATTACCTGGCTGGTGTCTACAGGTGTGGGGATGAATGAGGCCTGGGAGAGGATCTGTGTTGTCCCCAGTAGGTCCCTGACCCCTCCATGATCCCTCTTGTACTCCTTCACAGCCTCCACCCTCATCTTCTCCTTGGGGAGTAGCGCCTCGTAACACGGAGAATAACCCGCCGGGGGCAGGAACTTAAAGTCACCATGACGACCACCCAACAGGAAACGCACCCTGAGGAGAAGAGGAAAGCAGGAAGTGAGAGATTTGAGAGATTTCCCAGACACAATAATGTGATGTGTGTCATATTACGTCATAACCGAAGCTAATGTTCTGAACTCTAGCATCTAGACTCGAGTCAATGACGGCCTTTCAATGACAGCCTAGGAACAGTGGGTTAACTGCCTTGTTCAGGGGCAGAATGACAGATTTTTACCTTGTCAGCTCAGGGATTCGATCTTGCAACCTTTCGGTTACAAGTCCAACACTCTAAACCACTAGGCTACCTGCACCTACAGCTGTTCAAAAAGATCTGTCGACTGACAACCACCATCCCCACTCCACATCCTTCTCAACTCATTACAGTCCCTTATTAATGTACCTAATAATTCATTAATTAACCTAGCTGGACGCTTAGTTGACCCCTACGGAGAAGCTGTGTGTGAGTTTGTGTCCACAAGTATGCGTCTGTGTGTGTGTGTGTGTGTGTGTGTGTGTGTGTGTGTGTGTGTGTGTGTGTGTGTGTGTGTGTGTGTGTGTGTGTGTGTGTGTGTGTGTGTGTGTGTGTGTCGGTGTGTGTGTGTGTGTGTCGGTGTGTGTGTGTGTGTGTGTGTGTGTGTGTGTGTCTGGGTGTGTGTGTGTGTGTGTGTGTGTGTGTGTGTGTGTGTGTGTGTGTGTGTGTGTGTGTGTGTGTGTGTGTGTGTGTGTGTGTGTGTGTGCATGCGTGCGTGCGTGCGTGCGTGTGTGTGTGTGTGTGTGTGTCTGCCTGGGTGTGTGTGTGTGTGTGTGTCTGCCTGGGTGTGTGTGTGTGTGTGTGTGTCTGCCTGGGTGTGTATGTGTGCTGACCACTTACTTGACCCCGGCTGAGAAGCTGACCACGGGGAAGAAGAATCCGTCGGTGTTGAAGTCTTCAAACATGCCCTGTACTGGCTGGCCATTGATCCTGAAGGACATGGAGGGAGCGCCCAGGTCCAGACAACAGCTCACCACATCATCACTGTTCAACAGGTGCTGGTTGATGGAGGCCACCGCCCGGGGGATACGGCCTGGAGAGGGGAGGAGAGGATGGATGCTCGTTATTGAGGGGTATATATATATATACACTGCTCAAAAAAATAAAGGGAACACTTAAACAACACAATGTAACTCCAAGTCAATCACACTTCTGTGAAATCAAACTGTCCACTTAGGAAGCAACACTGATTGACAATAAATTTCACATGCTGTTGTGCAAATGGAATAGACAAAAGGTGGAAATTATAGGCAATTAGCAAGACACCCCCCAAAACAGGAGTGATTCTGCAGGTGGTGACCACAGACCACTTCTCAGTTCCTATGCTTCCTGGCTGATGTTTTGGTCACTTTTGAATGCTGGCGGTGCTCTCACTCTAGTGGTAGCATGAGACGGAGTCTACAACCCACACAAGTGGCTCAGGTAATGCAGTTCATCCAGGATGGCACATCAATGCGAACTGTGGCAAAAAGGTTTGCTGTGTCTGTCAGCGTAGTGTCCAGAGCATGCAGGCGCTACCAGGAGACAGGCCAGTACATCAGGAGACATGGAGGAGGCCGTAGGAGGGCAACAACCCAGCAGCAGGACCGCTACCTCCGCCTTTGTGCAAGGAGGTGCACTGCCAGCGCCATGCAAAATTACCTCCTGTATATGGTATATATCCACCACCGTTTCCCTCCTGTGAACCAGAGACAGACAGGGAGTAGGAAAGTCATGGAGGACAGACTGAGTCTGGGGCCTCTTCAGACAGGGAGTAGGGAAGTCATGGAGGACAGACTGAGTCTGGGGCCTCTTCAGACAGGGAGTAGGGAAGTGATGGAGGACAGACTGAGTCTGGGGCCTCTTCAGACAGGGAGTAGGGAAGTGATGGAGGACAGACTGAGTCTGGGGCCTCTTCAGACAGGGAGTAGGGAAGTGATGGAGGACAGACTGAGTCTGGGGCCTCTTCAGACAGGGAGTAGGGAAGTCATGGAGGACAGACTGAGTCTGGGGTCTCTTCAGACAGGGAGTAGCGAAGTGATGGAGGACAGACTGAGTCTGGGGCCTCTTCAGACAGGGAGTAGGGAAGTCATGGAGGACAGATTGAGTCTGTGGTCTCTTCAGACAGGGAGTAGCGAAGTGATGGAGGACAGACTGAGTCTGGGGCCTCTTCAGACAGGGAGTAGGGAAGTCATGGAGGACAGTAGGGGCAGTGTAAGGTGTAGAATGGTAGGAAGTGCAGAGGGAGGATGGATGGATGGATGGATGGATGGATACTTTTCCTTTGCTCTTGACCACCAAACGATTACCTCAGGATTTCAATGCCCAACTCTCAAAACAGCAGTGGTATTTCACATCACGAGGGCAGAGAACTTTTACAGTATAAGCGACAACATGCCATGAACCTCAGAGGTTGTACCTTCCCACATTAGAGTCATACAGAACCTCAGAGGGTGTACCTGACCACATTAGTTATACAGAACCTCAGAGGGCGTACCTGACCACATTAGAGTCATACAGAACCTCAGAGGGTGTACCTGACCACATTAGAGTCATACAGAACCTCAGAGGGTGTACCTGCCCACAGAGTCATACAGAACCTCAGAGGGCGTACCTGACCACATTAGAGTCATACAGAACCTCAGAGGGTGTACCTGACCACATTAGTTATACAGAAGCTCAGAGGGCGTACCTAACCACATTAGAGTCATACAGAACCTCAGAGGGCGTACCTAACCACATTAGAGTCATACAGAACCTCAGAGGGCGTACCTAACCACATTAGAGTCATACAGAACCTCAGAGGGTGTACCTGACCACATTAGTTATACAGAACCTCAGAGGGCGTACCTGACCACATTAGAGTCATACAGAACCTCAGAGGGTGTACCTGACCACATTAGAGTCATACAGAACCTCAGAGGGCGTACCTAACCACATTAGAGTCATACAGAACCTCAGAGGGCGTACCTAACCACATTAGAGTCATACAGAACCTCAGAGGGCGTACCTAACCACATTAGAGTCATACAGAACCTCAGAGGGCGTACCTGACCACAGGTAGAGTCCGTCAAAGCTGTATGAGTAGAGGTCATCCCCCACCCCATTGCCCCCCCAGCCCTCTCCAGCCCCCGGGTAGGGGGCATAACCCTTAGTGGAGGCCCATCCCACACGCAGGTGAGTTGGCTCACTGGTCACATAGTGGTCCACCTGAGAAAGAGCGAGAGAGAGACAGGTAGACAGACAGAGAGAGAGAGAGAGAGAGAGAGAGAGAGAGAGAGAGCGAGAGAGAGCGAGAGAGAGACAGGTAGACAGACAGACAGACAGAGATATAGACATTGTACAAGTGACAAAATACATCTTAAATATTTTACTTGGCAATACTTTTTAAAATACAATAATCAAAACACATTTGCAAAGGAAAGTGAAGAAAAGTAATATCCACCTGGTCGATCATCAGCTCAAAGTACCACTTCTTATACTGGGCTGAACCCTCCGCCACTCCTAGGAAGATGTTGGGTCTCATACTGGATAAACACATCCACATGTGAGTCATTCATTTAGTGGCATAAAAGTATGTATACAATTACAATCACAGTGAGACAGCCAGATAGATTATACATGATTCATATTTCTATTCCATGTTTTATTATATTGCAGTCAGAAAAGCTGTGTTGAGATATATTTAATCACACTGATTTGGATAGCAAGACAGGTGCAGTTGTAAATCAAGAGTGAATTTATTACTAATGTAATTACCCCCCCCCCCTCCCCCATCATAGAATTAGAATGAAAACACCTAAGAATTACAATGATTACATCATAGAATTAGAATGATTCTAGTTCTAATTCTACGGTGCATCGTAACAAATCCAAATAAAATCAAATGTTATTTGTCACATGCACCGAATACATCTGCGGCCAACAAGGCAGAGTTCATCTCAGCCTATGCTTCCCTCCAGTCCCTCGACTTCTTGGCACTGACGAAAACATGGATTACCACAGATAACACTGCTACTCCTACTGCTCTCTCCTCGTCTGCCCAAATGTTCTCGCACACTCCGAGAGCTTCTGGTCAGCGGGGTGGTGGCACTGGGATCCTCATCGCTCCCAAGTGGACATTCTCTCTTTCTCCCCTGACCCATCTGTCTATCGCCTCCTTTGAATTCCATGCTGTCACAGTTACCAGCCCTTTCAAGCTTAACATCCTTATCATTTATCGCCCTCCAGGTTCCCTTGGAGAGTTCATCAATGAGCTTGACGCCTTGATAAGTTCCTTTCCTGAGGATGGCTCACCTCTCACAGTTCTGGGTGACTTTAACCTCCCCACGTCTACCTTTGACTCATTCCTCTCTGCCTCCTTCTTTCCACTCCTCTCCTCTTTTGACCTCACCCTCTCACCTTCCCCCCCTACTCACAAGGCAGGCAATACGCTTGACCTCATCTTTACTAGATGCTGTTCTTCCACTAATCTCATTGCAACTCCCCTCCAAGTCTCCGACCACTACCTTGTATCCTTTTCCCTCTCGCTCTCATCCAACACTTCCCACACTGCCCCTACTCGGATGGTATCGCGCCGTCTCAACCTTCGCTCTCTCTCCCCCGCTACTCTCTCCTCTTCCATCCTATCATCTCTTCCCTCTGCTCAAACCTTCTCCAACCTATCTCCTGATTCTGCCTCCTCAACCCTCCTCTCCTCCCTTTCTGCATCCTTTGACTCTCTATGTCCCCTATCCTCCAGGCCGGCTCGGTCCTCCCCTCCTGCTCCGTAGCTCGACGACTCATTGCGAGCTCACAGAACAGGGCTCCGGGCAGCCGAGCGGAAATGAAGGAAAACTCGCCTCCCTGCGGATCTGGCATCCTTTCACTCCCTCCTCTCTACATTTTCCTCTTCTGTCTCTGCTGCTAAAGCCACTTTCTACCACTCTAAATTCCAAGCATCTGCCTCTAACCCTAGGAAGCTCTTTGCCACCTTCTCCTCCCTCCTGAATCCTCCTCCCCCTCCCCCCCCTCCTCCCTCTCTGCGGATGACTTCGTCAACCATTTTGAAAAGAAGGTCGACGACATCCGATCCTCGTTTGCTAAGTCAAACGACACCGCTGGTTCTGCTCACACTGCCCTACCCTGTGCTTTGACCTCTTTCTCCCCTCTCTCTCCAGATGAAATCTCGCGTCTTGTGACGGCCGGCCGCCCAACAACTTGCCCGCTTGACCCTATCCCCTCCTCTCTTCTCCAGACCATTTCCGGAGACCTTCTCCCTTACCTCACCTCGCTCATTAACTCATCCTTGACCGCTGGCTACGTCCCTTCCGTCTTCAAGAGAACGAGAGTTGCACCCCTTCTGAAAAAACCTACACTCGATCCCTCCGATGTCAACAACTACAGACCAGTATCCCTTCTTTCTTTTCTCTCCAAAACTCTTGAACGTGCCGTCCTTGGCCAGCTCTCCTGCTATCTCTCTCAGAATGACCTTCTTGATCCAAATCAGTCAGGTTTCAAGACTAGTCATTCAACTGAGACTGCTCTTCTCTGTGTAAAAGAGGCGCTCCGCACTGCTAAAGCTAACTCTCCTCTGCTCTCATCCTTCTAGACCTATCGGCTGCCTTTGATACTGTGAACCATCAGATCCTCCTCTCCACCCTCTCCGAGTTGGGCATCTCCGGCGCGGCCCACGCTTGGATTGCGTCATACCTGACAGGTCGCTCCTACCAGGTGGCGTGGCGAGAATCTGTCTCCGCACCACATGCTCTCACCACTGGTGTCCCCCAGGGCTCTGTTCTAGGCCCTCTCCTATTCTCGCTATACACCAAGTCACTTGGCTCTGTCATATCCTCACATGGTCTCTCCTATCATTGCTATGCAGACGACACACAATTAATCTTCTCCTTTCCCCCTTCTGATAACCAGGTGGCAAATCGCATCTCTGCATGTCTGGCAGACATATCAGTGTGGATGACGGATCAGCACCTCAAGCTGAACCTCGGCAAGACGGAGCTGCTCTTCCTCCCGGGGAAGGACTGCCCGTTCCATGATCTCGCCATCACGGTTGACAACTCCATTGTGTCCTCCTCCCAGAGCGCTAAGAACCTTGGCGTGATCCTGGACAACACTCTGTCGTGCTCAACTAACATCAAGGCGGTGACCCGTTCCTGTAGGTTCATGCTCTACAACATTCGCAGAGTACGACCCTGCCTCACACAGGAAGCGGCGCAGGTCCTAATCCAGGCACTTGTCATCTCCCGTCTGGATTACTGCAACTCGCTGTTGGCTGGGCTCCCTGCCTGTGCCATTAAACCCCTACAACTCATCCAGAACGCCGCAGCCCGTCTGGTGTTCAACCTTCCCAAGTTCTCTCACGTCACCCCGCTCCTCCGCTCTCTCCACTGGCTTCCAGTTGAAGCTCGCATCCGCTACAAGACCATGGTGCTTGCCTACGGAGCTGTGAGGGGAACGGCACCTCCGTACCTTCAGGCTCTGATCAGGCCCTACACCCAAACAAAGGCACTACGTTCATCCACCTCTGGCCTGCTCGCCTCCCTACCTCTGAGGAAGTACAGTTCCCGCTCAGCCCAGTCAAAACTGTTCGCTGCTCTGGCACCCCAATGGTGGAACAAACTCCCTCACGATGCCAGGTCAGCGGAGTCAATCACCACCTTCCGGAGACACCTGAAACCCCACCTCTTTAAGGAATACCTAGGATAGGATAAAGTAATCCTTCTAACCCCCCCCCCCCCCTTAAAAGATTTAGATGCACTATTGTAAAGTGGTTGTTCCACTGGATATCATAAGGTGAATGCACCAATTTGTAAGTCGCTCTGGATAAGAGCGTCTGCTAAATGACTTAAATGTAAATGTAAATGTACAACAGGTGTAGTAGACCTTACAGTGAAATGCTTACTGATAAGCCCTTAACCAACTATGCAGTTTAAAAAAATTATACCTAAAAAGAATAAGAATAAGAAAAAAAAGTTACAAATAATTAAAGAGCAGCAGTAAAATAACAATAGCGAAGCTATATACAGGGGGTGCAGGTACAGAGTCAAGGTGCGGGAGCACCGGCAATGCATATAGTCTGGCTAGCTATTTGATTAGATGTTCAGGAGTCGTATGGCTTGGGGGTAGAAGCTGTTAAGAAGCCTTTTTAGGGCCTTCCTCTGACACTGCCTGGTATAGATGTCCTGGATTCCAGGAAGCTTGGCCCCAGTGATGTACTGGGCTGTACGCACTATCCTCTGTAGTGCCTTGCGGTCGGAGGCTGAGCAGCTGCCATACCAGGCAGTGATGCAACCAGTCAGGATGCTCTTGATGGTGCAGCTGTAGAACCTTTTGAGGATCTGAGGACCCATGACAATTTTTTTTGTTTTGTCGTGCCCTCTTCACGACTGTCTTGGTGTGTTTTGACCATGTTAGTTTGTTAGTGAATTGGACACCAAGGAACTTGAAGCTCTCAACCTGCTCTACTACAGTCCCATCTATGAGAATGGGGCCGTGCTCGGCCCTCCTTTTCCTGTAGTCCACAATCATCTCCTATGTCCTGATAACGTTGAGGGAGAAGTTGTCCTGGCACCACATGGCCAGGTCTCTGACCTCCTCCCTATAAGGTGTCTCGTCATTGTCGGTGATCAGGTCTACCACTGTTGTGTCATCTGCAAACTTAATGATGGTGTTGGAGTCGTGCCTGGCCATGCAGTCATGAGTGAACAGGGAGTACAGGAGGGGACAGAGCACGCACCCCTGAGGGGCCCCCGTGTTGAGGATCAGAGTGGCAGATGTGTTGTTACCTAACCTTACCACCTGGGGGTGGCCCGTCAGGAAGTCCAGAATCCAGCTGCAGAGGGAGGTGTTTAGTCCCAGAGTCCTTAGCTTAGTGATGAGCTTTCTGGGCACTATGGTGTTGAACGCTGAGCTGTAGTCAATGAATAGCATTCTCACATAGGTGTTCCTTTTGTCCAGGTGGGAAAGGGCAGTGTGGAGTGCAATAGAGATTGCATCATCAGTGGACCTGTTAGGGCGGTATGCAAATTGGAGTGGGTCTAGTGTTTCTGGGATAATGGTGTTGATGTGAGCCATGACAAGCCTTTCAAAGCACTTCAGGGCTACAGACGTGAGTGCTACGGGTCGGTAGCCATTTAGGCAGGTTACTTTAGTGTTCTTGGGCACAGGCACTATGGTGGTCTGCTTAAAACATGTTGGTATTACAGACTTGGACAGGGAGAGGTTGAAAATGTCAGTGAAGACACTTGCCAGTTCGTCAGTGCACCGTACGTACGGTCGATTTTATTTTCCAATGATTGCACGTTGGCCAATAGAACGGATGTCAGTGGGGGTTTACTCGCTCGCCTACGAATTTTCAGAAGACAGTCCGACCTCCGCCCCCTTTTTCTCTGTCTTCTCTTGACACAAATGACGGGGATTTGGGCTTGTTCCCGGGAAAGCAGCATATCCTTCACGTCTGACTCGTTGGACTCGTTAAAGTAAACAGCTTCTACCAGTTCGTGGTGAGTAATTGCTCTTCTGACATCCAGAAGATGTTTTCGGTCATAAGTGATGGCAGCAGCAACATTACGTACAAAATAAGTAAAAAAATAAGTTA